>NC_083411.1:56006052-56111844 GCF_020745735.1 Hemiscyllium ocellatum
GGTCACTGGAGACAAAACATTAACTTTGCTTTCTCTCCACATATGTTGCCAGACTGCTGAGCTTTCCCTGCAATTTGTTTTGTTTCTGATTTCCAGCATTGCAATTTTTTGGTTATTTTTGTAGAGTATAAATAGGTTCTTGTGAAAGGATAACAGAAATACCTAAAATGGAAAGATTTCTGTTTATTAATTGAAGATGAAATGAAAACAAGAACTTGTAGAAAGTTAGATGATGTTCTTTACAAATTGGGACAGAAGTAGGATACAGACGTTGGACTGAGATCGGCCAGATGAGGAGACAGACATGGGATACAGATGTGGATCAAAATCAGAGAGACATCAGACCAAAATTAGACATGGAAACAAAGCCGGGCAAAAATGGGACAGAATGTTAGACAGAATTCTATTCAGCCAGTCTAATACTGAGATTATTTGAACAAATGTGAAGTTAACCTGCATACTTGAGTCCTCTTGTGGTTTGTCGGAGGAGAATAACTACAACACCCCAGTTTCACAAAGGTAACTGTGTAGTCAGGCCAATTTTAATGATCCAAGTCTCCCAGTAAATAAGTGAATGGGTATCTAATTTAGTGAATAGATGTGTGAGTAGTAGATGAGTTGGTGAATGGGTAGTTTTGGGATTGGAAATTAGTCAGATCAGAGTGTAGTCAACTGTTTAGATGGTAATTGGGTTGGATTGAGGGTGTAGCTGGGAGTTCGGTGGTGTGATTTTGCCTTCAAATGAATGGTTTTCGGATGTGGCATTATACATTTACGTTATCTTCCATGACATGAGAAATTGGGTGTAATATTGTGGTATTGAAGAATGCAACTGATGTTTATTGTAACAAGCTATTATGGACAAGATAATATTCTGCAGAGGCATAAGTGACTGGGCTGATAGTAGACTAACAGTTTTAACATGGAGCAGCAAACATCCAATGGAGTGTCATGCTTCAAGTGTTCCGTGGTAAGGTGGAGTGTAAGATCTTTATACCTGCCAATCATATGCTCTGATGTAGGGATGAAGGCACAAGTATGCCTCTTAAAGGTAAGCTGACAGCCTGACTGTATCCCAAAAACAGGGATAGCTGGAATTACATTGGTATGTAACATTTTCAATTGTTTATAATGCATCCTGATCTGCTGATTGTAGACTTGTCTGGTGAGTAATGCACTGTTCTCTGTTGCATTTGTTGGACAACTTGGCTGTCTTGCTGATAGTTGCTGTCACTCACCATCACTACAACTTCAACACAGTCAACATCAAAGTCAGAGGTTCTTGCTTATTCTCTTCATGCATGATTGGCATGCTGAACTTTAGACTGAGCTGGCTTCTGTTCCTTTGCAATGGAACACCAAGATCAGTAACACTTTGCATGATCTGGCTGATATGCATTTTTTTTAGAAATCCTTGCTGACATCCAATATTTGTAGGATTTCTAATGCAAAATTTCTATCTAGTGTGTGGTTTTGATAGCATTGAATATGTTTACTTTCACCTGTCCCAGAATGGTTACAATATTAGTTGCTGGGCAATGTCTTTTGCACTTGACTTCCAAATGTATGTTGCATTGGGAATGCTAATCCCTGGTATTGCAAGAAAACACAGCAATGCGAGATGAAGATATTATGTTGTTGCTTGACAGTTAATTGATTGATTTATTGATTTGATAGCAATACCTACATTCTGCTAGACTATTTGAATGTGGATAACGGGGTGACAATGTGATATGGATCACTTTCTACTGAACACACATATTTTGAAATGGTTTTCTAGAGTACTGCAAACTGTTGTCAGACATCTATTCTGAGATACTGATAAAAACTGAAAATAACACATGCTGTCATTGATACTCATGTTCATTGTGTCGCTAAGTCATTTAACAATGGGAAATTTGAGAAGTAATTTGACACAAAAATATTCTCTTCCCTATGCACTGTGAATAGGTCCATTTCTATTTTTAGGCAAAAGTGACGACCTGCAGATATTGGAGATTAGAGTCGAGAGTGTGGTGCTAGAAAAGCACAGCAGGTCAGACAGCATCTGGGGAGCAGGAAAATCAACATTTCAGGCAAAAGCCTTCATCAGGAAAGATGAAGGGTTTTTGCCCGAAATGTCAGTTTTCCTGGTCCTTGGATGCTGCCTAACCTGCTACGTTTTTCCAGCACCATACTCACGACCCATTTCTATTTTTGTCTAAGGAGAGAATGGAACACCATATGGATGTCAAGCTCCTTTTGCTTTTGGTGTTGATAGTCATACCTCATATGCATGAGCAAATCTTTGAATATTTTGATTCATCCCTAGTCAATACACAGATTCATGCTACTTATCTTGTGCTTTCGTTGGCCATGTGCTGCTGGTGTATTGCTGACATAATATTTTGGGGCAATGATTTTGACAATAAGACTTGTTTGCTCATGAAAACGACTTGTCGTGAGATACTGAGTACATTGCAGTTTACCCAAAATAAAAAAAAATCTTCCCAAGGACTTTGGTTAATGCTGTCAGGCAGTCCCTGGATAAAGACATTTTGAAACTCTTGTAATTGCTCTTCTTGAGCAGTTGCTGACTGTAACTGTTCACACTTTTGGGGTCCAAATTGTAACAGATAAACCTTGAGATTATCTTCAACTTCATAGTCTTGAGCATCAACATGTCAATCAAGTGGAATATCTTGATCTTTGTGTGGGTTGCGTAATTGCTCAGTGTGTCAGATGTAATTCTTCAGGTACTTAGCAACAGGAGTTGACCATTCAGCCCCATGAGCTTGCTCTGCCATCTAATATGATTGTGGCTAGACAAACACTTTCATCATTTTTAGACAACTATTAAAGTCAGAGCATCAGAAGATGTACAGCACCGAAACAGACCCTTTGGTCCAACTTGTCCATGCCAACCAGATATCCTAAACTAATCTAGTCCCATTTGCCAGCACTTGGCCCATATCCCTCTAAACCCTTCTTATTCATATATCCATCCATATGCCATTTTAATGTTGTAATCATACCAGCCTCCACCACTTCCTCTGGTAGCTCATTTCATACAAGTACCACCTCTGCATGAAAAAGTTGCCCTTTAGGGCCCTTTTAAATTTTTTTCCCTCTCACCATAAATCTATGCCCTCTAGTTCTGGACTTCCCCATCCCAGGGAAAATATCATGTCTATTTATCCTATCCATGCCCCTCATGATTTTATAAACCTCTATAAGGTCCCCCCTCAACCTCCAATGCAGGCCATCACCCTTCACACTATTATGATTAGAAATATATCAATCTCTATCTTAAACATATTCAAATACTGAGCTTCTATGGTATTCTTGGGTAGAGAATTCCAATGCTTCAAAACTCTCTGAATTTAAAAAAAACCCTCCTTATCTCAGGTATAAGTGGCACATCCTTGTTTTTAAATTGTACCCTTGCTTCTTGAATCCCCAATCTGGAGAAACAACTTGCCTGCATTTGCCCTGTTTATCCCTTTAAGTATTTTGTAGGTTTCAATGAAATTGCCTCTCATTCTTCAAACCTTTATTATGTAAATTTCTGTTTGTTATTATAGGAAAAGTGTTATCCTATTGGAGAGTGTGCAGCGGGATTTATAAGGGAAATGGACAGTTATGAAGATAGACTGAAGAGGTTAAGACCAGAGAATAAACAGAAACAGGGGACTGAGTTGGATGATCATCCATGGTCATACTGAATGGGGACAGGCCATATGGGCTACTCCTACTCCCATTTTCTATGTTTCTAGAAAACATAGGCCCAATTTGCTGAAATGCTTTTCATAAGGCAATCTTGCATTCCTGGGAACAAGTCTGCTGAACCTTTATCTCTCTCTGGCAATAATATCTTTCTTGAGTTAAGGATATCACTACTGCACAGAGTACTCCAGGTGGAGCCTAACCAATCCCATATACAACTGAAGCTAGACTTCACTAGGTTGTACTCAGATTTTTTCATGATAAAGGATAACATGCAATGGCTTGCCTAACAGCTTGCTGCACTTATACATTAGCCTTCAGTGGCTTATTGACAAACTCACCTCATTTCCTTTACTTGTTTACATTTTCTAACCGCTTACCATCAAAGAAGTACGCTGTGCATCTGTTCCTTCCACCAAAGTGGATCACCTCAGTTTTTTCACATAATACCCCATCAGCCATGTTCTTGCTGATGCACTATGCCTGTCCAAGTCCTCCTGAAACTGCTTTATATTTTGCTTGTAGCAGACACCCCACTTAGTTCTGCAAACTGAGAAACATTTCATTTTGTTCCCACATTCAAATCATTGATATGTGCTGTGAACAGCTGGAGCCCAAGTCCTGAAGCTAACGGTGCCCCATCAATCACAGTCTGCGAATACTAGAATAACCTATCTATTCCTAATCAGATTTCTGCCTGTTAGCCAATCCTTAATTCATGCCAGAATATTACCTCCTATGCTATATTTTAATTTGACTATACATCTCCTGTGAAACCCTTATCAAAAGGCCATCTGAAAATCCAGTTAACTATGTCCATCAACTTTCCTTTACCAAATTTCTTTCGGAACATGTTCTAAAATTCCAAGTTTGTCAAACATGATTTCACATTTTCAGATCCATGTGGACTGGGTCAAATATGCTTATTGTTCTCTAAGTGTCCACTTAATACATCATTTTAATAAATTCTGGCATCTTCTTTGTTACTGACGTCAGGCCAACAGGTGTGTACTTCCTGGTTTTATCTCTTGCTCCTTTCTTAGATAGTGGTATGACAATTACCTCCACCCAATCTGCAGGAATCATTCCAGAATCTACAGAATATTTGGCTTTTATTTCACTCCAAAGTCATTTCCTTGCAGATTGTTAACTGATTTGATTGTATCATGTGTGATCTGTACTGCAACTGTAGCTGAGATTTGAATCTCATGAACTGTGGCCATAGTGAGATGGAGACTGGTTTCTCTGTCACTGCTGTTGGTATTTTGAGAGCATGATGATTTTGCATATTGCTATGGCAATGTAATTCTGCCAATGCACAGAAGTGACGATCTGTTAAATACAATTCAATGAACTGTCATGGCTGTATCAGAGAGCACCATTTGCTGAGGTACATTACTTTGAAGTTGTGTTCAGGTACGTTGTGCTGCTTTTTCAGGCTATAAGGTGCAAAAAGTTGTTAAAGATTCTGATCACCTTAAATATTGGTATGGTGTGTGAGTTGTGATTCCCTATATATTCATATCTTCATTGCAGTTAGGATTTCAAAGTAGTGACAAATGTATGATAACTAAATCTGTGAAGGATTTTCTTAAAATGAAATCAAGTTCAAAAAGTTATTCTGAAACAGTGACCTAATCTAGTATTGCTCACAAAGCAAGTGGCTGCAAATCTATGTTATGATGTGGAGGTGCAAGTGTTGTACTAGGGTGGACAAAGTCAGAAGTTGCATGACACCAGGTTATAGTCCAACAGGTTTATTTGAAATCATTATCTTTCGGAGTGTTGCTCCTTCGTCAGACTTCACCTGTCAAAGGAGCAGTGCTCCAAACGCTTATGATTTCAAATAAACCTGTTGGACTTTAACCTGGTGTCATGTGACTTCTGACTAGATCCATGTTGTTAATTGATGGGAAATTGTTTATACTGTTTTGTTTACAACAGTTGGCTGAAAACAAAAGACTATTAGCTAGCTTCCAGTTCAGAGTGATCACAGGTTAATTTTGATTCAGAAAACCCAGAAATTAAAAGTTGTTATGGTAGATTGTAAGACAGCTAACTGAGGTAAAAAAGCAAGTTTTGTTTTATCTCCTTAAAGGAATATATGGAAAGTTCAGGAAATAAGTATCTCCAAGTACAAAAGTGATTAGTTTGTGAAACATCCAAACCGGGAGAGTTGGATTAGAATCTGCCGGTTGTGAGGAACTGTAAAAAATAAGCTGCTACACTGAAGCTCTGAAGTGTACCTAAAATTGTTGGCAAAATGGAACTTGCAAGGAGTTTGCATTCAAATGCTATCCCAACTTTGCTTTTCTTAAACATTGATAGGCCTATTGAATGTTTCTAGCATTTTCAGTTTGTATGAGGAGCAAACCGCCATGTCTGAAGTTCCACCAATGTATTTAAACTCCATGATATGTTTGCATCAGTGTGACATTTTTTCCATTTCCAACACCAACCCGTGTTCTTGTGAATTGAAGTTGTCAGTTTGTGGTGATGACACAGTAAGTCTGGACTGAGAGTTTCAGATTCATTTTATGTAGATCTTTCACAGCCAAGATACTTTCATCCCATCGGTTTAAATTGGATTTAAACCCATTTCAAAAAGGTTAGCAATTAGTGTCGAATCCACTCACTCTTTCACTAAAATCATTTTTACTTTGAGCACAGACTGGGGAAAAAAAGCAAACACCATCTGTATGAATTAAAGGTACAATCAAGTAATATAGAATAAGCTGTTTAGCAAAGCATTTTGTAATTATTGCTTATATCAATTTTACTTTTTCATATATAATGTAAAGTTCAGTACCAGAAGGATGCAAGTGGAAATCACAGCTATGTGTAGACATATTACAAGACTATTGTTTACTTCAAGTACACAGTATATGGCCAAAGTGCAAAGATGACTATCAAAATGGTCCTCTGTGCATTTGCAAATGGGCCTAGTGTTGGCTTTTACTGGTGACAATGAATAAGATATAATGCACCAGTGCACGTGTGGTCAATATCACCCATGCAAGTACAGATACATTGTTATATGGAAGCATTTAAGACCATAAAACCATAAGACATGGGAGCAGAAATTAGGCCATTCAGCCCATTGAGTCTGCACTGCCATTCTATCATGGCTGATAAATTTCTCAACCGTGTTCTCCCGCTTTCTCCCTGTAAACATTGATCCCCTTGGTACTCAAGAACCAATCTATCTCAGTCTTAAATTTCTAGCGCTGAGTATGGAATGCATGTAAATTCTGATTTATCCACAGCCAATGCAGCTGCAGCTTTGGTATCTATCAAAGATTCTTTTGGATACAGTGAGGTTCACTGTATGTGAACAATATCCATTTAGTCACGAGATATTGTTGACCTGATTACGCAGGCTGTCATACTTCCCTCCATAATACAGGTACAGATTGACTAGTTGCATTTGCAAGATTGTAGCTGCATGGCCACCACTTCCTTGTTACTATCTGCAGCTGGTCTACTCTGCTAAACTGCTAAAGACTATGTTCCATACCGCACCAACCTGCAGTGTGAAAACATGGGCAGAACCATTTTTGTTGTGGATGTGATATTACTTCACTTTGTACTGACATGGTGCTGCAAACTTGAGTTGCTGCACATGTGTGGTTAGGTTGTTCATGAACATAACCTGATCTAAGGACAGAAATTTTCACTCCCTTGAGTTGACTGGGCAATTGCAAGGAAGTTGGGAAAATACAGCAAAATGAAAATAGTTTGATTCTTAGTGTCAAGATATTTCCCTTAATGCTTAAATAGGGAGTTTGGAAGCTCACTAATGCATGGATGTGATGACTTTAATGAATTTGCACACCATTATTAGTTGATCTCATCTCCTTTCTATGAGGCTCTCAATCCTGTCCTTTCCCAAGAAACAAGATGATGCCAATTCCTGACACGAAAATCAAAGCATTTACTTGATGACAGAAGCTCACCATCAGCTTCTCCGGACTGTCAGACAATTCTGTCTTCACACGACTTTCCTGCAGACTCCAATGTCACTGTACTCTTCTACCCATCTTAGATTTAAGTCAGCAAAATCAAACCATCAGCCTCACCACAGCATCATGCTGTTTTCAGACCAACTCACAGTACCCTTCAGCCCTTCACGATTTCATTTTGGAGCTCAGGTTCAGGGACAGTAAGGACTGTGTCTGTTTCTGCCAGATTGCTTTGTGCACAAGGACATGCACGCACCTCATGCATCTTCACACAAGGAACCTTGTAGCCCTTAGTTTAATTTCTTGATGCTAACTCATTTTGCATTGACTTGAATTTGTCACACTGTCTGGCTTGCATTTTTTTAGCACAGTGGGAAAAGCATGCAGCTTATTATGATTCAGAGCACTGGTCGGTCAAAGGGGTAAGCATGGTGCTGTATGAAACCACACCAAGCCAATGTTACAACTACAGAACGTGCCAGCAGTTTACACCACAAACACACTGTATGTGCTTCAACCAAATGGCCGTGTCTCAAAGTCCAAGGGCATCATACTTAGTGGGATGAAAGGGAACTGTGGCCTGTCAGGGGGAAAAACCACAGTCGGTCAAAGAGTATGGCCAATCTCAGTCCAGGAGGTTGATCAGAGCCAGTTAGGTCTTCGCTCCTACTGAAGTCCAGAGATCAGAGTCTTTGAAGTCCAACGATTGGACCATAGTCAATGCAGGGATTACATATCTGTCAGTCAGAATGATATGTAAACATCAGTCTGGGTTCTGGCCTATGTTCAGCTGTGGATGTAGTGCCAGATCACTCAAAGGTGGTTCCATGGTCAGTCCTGAGCGTTTGGGCTCCTCTGCAAATGAAGGGAAATTTCCCAAATTCCCTGTTGTATGTAATTTTTCATCTCAAAATTTCCAATGTTGGGTGACTTATACTTGTCAGCATCCCCCACTGGAGTCATTGTATTCAAAAACAGCACTCTGCTCCTTTCCTGCAGACTCTGAGTTTGGACCAGCTTTTCCTGCATGATAGTACGAGTTCACACCAACCCTCCTGAAATATTGTGAATGTAGATGAGGTAGTATAGTATAGCATCTATATGAGAGGTTTTCAGCAATAGATGTATCCAAGAGGAAATAATATTATGACAACAGTCAATGAGTGTAGGCTGAAAATCATGTTGTGATATATTCTTTTCCTCATCAGAGATGAAGCTTAAGAAATGACTGATGGAAGAATTACTAACACTAGAACTAAAAATATATGTCGGAGGGCTCAGCAGTGAGTAAAGGAGATGTACAATAGTTTTGCAGCTTTGTTCTTGTACTCATAATCCAAAATCATGGACTAATAATTTGAAGACTTGCATTGAAATTTCACTCTAACACTGTGAATTGAATTCAGTTAAATAAGTAAATTTGGAGAAAAAGCTTTTAGCAGAAATAGTACAAATGAAGCGATATGAAATTTGTAAAACCCAACTCAATCAGAGTTACCCTTAAGGGAGATAACTTACCAGGTCTGGCCTATATGTGACCCAGACCCACAACACAGTGGTAGATTTGTAAGGGCCCTCTGAAATAGCTGAGCAAACCATTCCACTACTTTAAACCACTGCAGAATATAGGACAGATCCAGTAGAAATGGTAACACTGTAATACACTGTTGGGACAGTGTTTCTGGGAGTCCTAAGCCTTGAATCTAAACTCCATAAAGTCTCACGACATTAACTCATTATTGGGAAAGGAAACCTTCTCCTGATTACCGCCATATTCCTTCACATTGAAAACCATTTGGGTAACACTGGTGATAGCTAAAAATGGTCCCTCTAAACTGTATGGGTTTGCAGCTGCACAGAATATAGCACATAGCTAACAAACAATCCATGTACAATCAACATCCTTTTTTTGAGGATTGCATATATGCTAGTTGTGCAATTATTCTAAACTGCTAATGCAGTGCAATAAATAGTCTACCCACAGCAAAGATAATAGAGTCATTGGGTTCCACAACCTTCTGTCCAACTCGTCCATGCCGACCAGACATCCTAAGTTAATCTAGCATTGGCCAGCGTTTGACCCATATCGTTTGAAAGCCTTCCTATTCATGTATCCATCCAGATGCCTTCTAAATGTTGTAATTGTGCCAGCCTCTGCCACTTCGTCTGGCAGCTCATTCCAAACATGCACCATCCTCTGCATGAAAAAGTTACTCTTTAGTCCCTTTTAAATTTTTCCCCTCTCACCTTAAACCTATGCCCTCTAGTTTTGTACTCTGCTACCCTGGAGAAAAGACCTTGGCTATTCATCCTATCTATGCCCCTCATGATTTTATAAACCCCTATAAGGTCAACCCCCCAGCCTCTGACACTCCAGGGAAAATAGCCCGAGCTTATTCAATCTCTCCCTATAGATCAAACACTCCAACCCGGGCAAAATCCTTGTACATCATTTCTGAACCCTTACAGGTTTCACATCATCTTTCCTATAACAGGGAGACCAGAATCAAATGCAGTATTCTAGTAATGGCCATCCAATGACCTGTACAACCTCAGCATGACCTCCCAACTCCTACGCTCAATGCACTGATCAATAAAGGCAAACACACCCTAAATACCTTCTTTGAAATCCTGTTTCTACCTCTGACTCTACTTTAGAGGAACCCGCACTCCAAGGTCTCTTTGTTCATCAATATCTTGGCAAGTGCACAAAGTGTGATCTGGATGGAGATTTTGAATAACATTGAGGACAAAACAGCCCATCTGATCAGAACCTATCCATTACCTTAAACATTCAGTCCCTTCACTGAACTGGCTGAGTATGGAAGGATAAACATGTTTAATTGGACTTGCAGCAGTCATTGAGAAAATCAAAATAAAACAAAGAATTGTGAGTTATGGAAATCATAAGTTTCAACTCAAAACATTAGCTCTGTTTGTCTCTTCACAGAAGCTGAAAATGTGTTGCTGGTTAAAGCACAGCAGGTCAGGCAGCATCCAAGGAACAGGAAATTCGACGTTTCGGGCCAGAGCCCTTCATCAAGCTGTCAGACCAGATAAGTTTCTCCACCAATTTCTGTTTTTGTTGAGACAACCAATTTAAGGGAGAAATCTACTTTACTTTGTCTTTGCTGATCTATCTATCATGACACATCTGTTCATGATTGTATTGCACTGAATAGTCTGAGTAGAGACACAGTTCCCTTTTCACATCGAGGACATATTCCATTGTGTTGTGTCGCACTGTCATTGTGTTAAATCAGATTGATTCAGAACATTAAAGGTTAAATATGACTCTTCTTCAGAACAGAGCTGGGGAGCAATGACGCGAGCAGAACTATGGTCCACCACAGTTCCAACAGCAGAAGGTTTCACTTGGATACAGTTGTAAAGATTATAACTCACTCATTATGGTTCGATTCCACACAAAACTTGAGCTTCATCTGGACTTCTTCACCACTAAGAGGCATCATTCAAGTACGCAATAGAATACACTCACTTATCTACATGAGTGAAACTCCATAAAACTCAGGAAGCTCAATAACATCGAGGACAAAACAGCCCATCTGATCAGAACCACATCCATTACCTTAAACATTCAGCCCCTTCACGAACAGAATATCACGACTTCAGCATGTACCATCACCAAGTTGCACTGGAGCAGCACGTTAATGTTTTTTTGAAAGTACTTTCTAACCCTGTGTTTTCTACCATTTAAAAGAGAAAAGGCAGATGCACCACTACCTTCAAGTTATCTTCCAAGTTGCATGTCAATTTGACTCATCATTATGCCTACACCAAAATCCTTGAACTCCATGTCCAACAGTGCTTTGACTGTAACTAAGCTAAGTGGATAGTAGAATTCAAGATGGTGACTTATTATCTTCTCAAGCACAAAATATGGATCATGCCAGCATTACTCACATTCCACCCAGAAACAGATTTTGTTATTGAAATAACTATATTTATAACTCCCTAACAACAGAGAGGAAAATATAACAACATGCTCAGATCTTGCGTGTAGTACACTCCCTCTCTGTTTACAAAAATTGTGTTTAATGTAAATTGTGCATGTTCATAATTTCTTAGAATACTATATAACTAAACCAACAATCACTATAGCTGATAATTCAACAAGTTGGATTGCTTCATTGGTTTTATTGGAAAGAATATGTTTTCCCTTAACACCAGTATGTGTTTTTAAAAAGTGAGTTGGGCCAGAAATACTGAGAAGTGCAACATGTTTCTTCTTCCTTCCTAAATACCTTAATTAACCTATCTGTCTTCTTTCTCTTTCAGCCTGGGCATTCTGTTTCATTTCCATTAGCTCTCTCAACATCTCACACTGTCAGATATGAGTTTGACTTTGATGATCAACTCCACTTCATTGTTGGAACTGTGACATTGATTGATTTGCCTCAACCAAAGATGCTGGGTTACTGGTAATTTCTGTAAAACTAGCAAACTTTCAGCTCCGTTTTGAAGATAAATGCAACTTGGTGATGGGGCTACAAACTGCAGTGGGCTTTTAGACTACTTCTCTGTCAGACACTGGCAAGTCATTTCTGCATGACAAGTAATTCAGTGGCCAGAAATGTATCAGTCTTCATGGGCTGCATTGTGGCTCAGCGGTTAGCACTGCTGCTTCATAGTGTCAGGTGTCTGGGTTTGTTCTCTTTGTGTTTGTATGGGTTTTCTCCCACAGTCCAAAGATGTGCAGATTGCCCATAGTGTGCAGACTAGGTAGATTAGCCATTGGAAATGCAGAATGACAGGAATAGGGGTGGGATGATCTGTGGAGGGATGATACAGCCTCCTTCCACGCTTTGGGGATTCTCTGATGAAATGTGGAAAGAAACCTACTTTTGCATGACTTTCAACATTTAATATTGTACAGATGAACACTAAAAATCAAGGCACTATATTGAAGCCCTGCTTTCGCTGTGGATGGTATTTTGATTCTTTGAATTAAAATATGATCATAAGAGCTTGGTGGTCACTTAACAAAGTAAACATTTCACAAGCGTTTTTGGAAGTTAGAACATCATGTACAATTGGAATTACCTCTTTTCAAACTTGGGAGTAATTTTGCTAATTAACGACATTGACAAAATTGATTATTTGAAATTTGTTTTATAATTGTTTATTGACTAAACATAAATATATGAGTTTACGTGAAAACACAAATAACACAATTTTTTACATCCTGTTTTCTTTACTTGTTAGAGTTATATTTGGTCTTTCAGCATCTTTGTCTGTTTTATAGTTCTTTACTGTCAAATAACAATAAATCAAATCAAATCAATGATGTATGTCTGATGTCATCACTTTAATATAAGAAACATAGCAGCTATTATGAATGCAAGACTTTAAAATGTCCCGTTAAATTTGAATGAAAACAAATGTCCTGAAGAGATGCTGGTAATTATTTTGAAAGCTGTCAGGATGTGATTTGATTGTCAGGACACATGGGCCCAGTTGGAAATCCATAACAAATCAAATGCTATTGATACAAAAAAGGGGTAATAGTCTAGATACAGACTCCTAGATTCAGGCATCAGATGGCAGTGAGAAATTAGGTTGGGAAAAGTTGAAGGCAAAGGCAGTTGTGATCGCCAAAGTGGAGATTTAGGAACCATGAATTTCCAAAGGGTACCTTGCTACTGGAAATGCTTGAAGACTGAGTGAAGCAATTTACAAAAAAACGTTGAAAGACCCTCTGCAATGTGGAAGGGAGAAAGAAGCAGCTGCTGGAAGGGATTGGATTTTATCTACAAGACTGCATTATATATTGAGGTTGCGGCATAACTTAAATATGGAATGGTTTTCAGCTGTCTTAATTAGCTAATAGTGTAAGAAACCTTACTTGAGTGTCCTAGTTGCTAACAAAATAATATTTAGTTGGTATTGATTTTAGTTTCTTACTGAAAATAATTTAAAATGTGAAATCTGATTGTGCAGTGATTTCTGTTGGTCATTGGGAAAAGGCTGAATATTATGCATTTTTTGGCTTATGCAAGTTGCCAGCGAGTTTGGTGGAACAATTCTCACTGTGATGCTGAGTGAGCTTTCTCACTGTAACTTGCGAAACTTGTCACTTCAATTGCCATTGGAATCCTCCTGGTGAGAATCATGTCCTGTCCCTGCCCTATCTCTATCTCAGTTCATGGAGAAAATCACCACTCAGCATTCCTTGAGGCTGCTGCATCTTTCAAACACTGTTCAGCAGGGTTAGGCATCAGGAGAGATGACAGAGAAGGGTTAGCTGACACCACAGTTCTCAGAGAGGCAGCTGGGGATTGTTGAGGATGGGGCAGTGGAGAGGAGTGGAGTCCACATCCCAGAAGAACGCCATCTCACCATGCCAGCCAGGTTGAAGATGGTCATTGGATCAATACTACTTCCAGGGTGAGAAGGTCAATGATCTTCTCTACTCCATCAGAGTGAGTGCTCTCTGCTACCTCAAACCTTTCAAAGCCACTGCATTCATCTCCCACCAATGCTCATGCTGTGGCACCCCTTCTGTTGTATACAACACTTACCCTCATTTGAAATCATTTCTCTCATCCTTTTATATCACTAATGTAACATGCCCTCGGCTCTGCTTCCTCGATCCCTTGGAACATCTCAATATTTTTCCCTCTCTTGTGCCTTACTTGTTTTCCCCCTTTATGCCTTTACAGGAGAAGATACCCCATAACACAGTGGACTGACATCATCCACTCTTGAGAAAAGCACTCCTGACCTTCCTGATGAAGGGCTTATGCCCGAAACATCGAATTTCCTGTTCCTTGGATGCTGCCTGACCTGCTGCGCTTTAACCAGCAACACATTTTCAGCTCTGAGCAGGAGAAGACAGGAACAGAGAAGACACGACTAACCAGTGGCTGCAATACCTTCCCCCTTTATCCCATACAGACGGAAACATTTCCCACAGAGAAGGGATCCCCATTGTCCCAAGATCATCATGGAAGCATGGAGGGACCATCTTCTGCACTACCTCCTGGACACTTCACTCCCCCTACTCCAGGATGATGACATAACACTGGGCTCGATGAGGTCACACATGTGCAACTCTGCCCCATGGTAAAGGAAGAAATGCCCAGGCCATTTATAGTAGGAGATCTGCCAGAGACCAGGCACTTGCTGAGCCCCTGGCAGGAGATGACCTTGTGGCCTGGGTGATGAGGGACCTTGTACATTTGTATTGGGAGGGTTGGCAGGCAGGCAATCAGGACTCAGGGGAAATGCAGAAACGCCAATGATTCACTGCTATCATTGCTCATTTTTCAAATTCATTTCATATTCAATAGTATGTAAATTCATAAACCTTTGCATTTCACCATTCATGTAGTTGTTCCTGTCTTTATCCTGGCTGTAGATAGTAAATAGTGCTCCGGAGTATCACTTTGCCATTAAGCAGGTGCAGTGGTTGCGGGTCTGTGATGATCATCAAGTACATTGTGGAAGCAGATCTAGCAATCTGTGTACATAATAGCAGCTCATTTCAGCATTTTAGACCTCCTCCTCGTCAGTGCCCATATTTTGGCTGACTATATGGGTAGCAGTGCTTATTACAGTGAGTTTCGGGAAGTACAACCCAGACAGTGAATGTTGTAGGAAAGTGCATTGGCATACTACATCCTTGCATGACCAGTATTTCATGTGTCGAAGGAGAATATTGTTCCCCAATGAAGGCCCAGTGAATGGTTAGAGTTCAGCTTCCTCCTTCACAAGTCCACTCACTTATCCTGCATATGGCAGCAGTTCTCCTCAGTATTACGTGCCATCCATTTGCATCATGATTAACATGACAGTGAGTGGTCCTCAGCATCAATACCAAAATGCTGTTGAGACCCCCAATATAAAGCTCTCCTCTCTAAATGCCATTCCCTTAACCCCCACAGGCTTCACACTTTTCCAAGTCATTATCCAAGCTCTGTCCATGGGATTAAAACTCGCGCCCACATCCCAGCCTACTCTTCACTCGACCCGTCCTCCTTAATTCCTGTGAATGGAGACAGCTGGCTGACTGTGGCCCACTCTCTTGAGCGACCAGACCTGGCAGCATGGGTCCTGGCCTACCCACATCTCTGGCTGTTTGACACACATATCCCTCATCATGACAGTACTCTCCTACTGGACTGATCCCTATGGAGACAAAGGACTGACCCTATCCCTGGAGCACAGAGGCACGTGCCTCTGTGCAACACCACCCTGACCATGCACCAGTGTGTGACTAAACCCAGGGCTAGAATGGGAGGCTGCCCTTGACTATCTGTGCTGAGACCCCTGACTGACAAGTGTCCTCTTGGACCTCTCTGTGGACTACTCGCCCATGACTTTGTAGCATGCGCACTGCTTGCTACCATTTCAGTTTGTTTGGTGCGAACACTGAGGCCATGTGGTACAGGTTCCAATGTGATATGGCACACATCCTTGTTGGGCATATACCCTACATCATATCCATCTGCCTGATTGTCTGACTGTGCCAGCCAACCCCTGGCAGGGCAAGCAAAGTCTGCATACAGAGGACAGTTCAAATAGGCACCATGAAATACACACTGAGGGAACAAGGGAACAGCCCTGGTAGACAGCCTGGTAAAGCCCATGGAATGGGTTCCTTTGCCTGTGTGTTCCCTCTGCCCAATACAGCCATTCACTGCAGGTTGCTGGTGGGCACTTCTGGAACAATGTGGCCTTGCAGGGCACAGTACCAGTGTGTTGGAAGATGCCAGGATGGTGGCAATGCCTGCTTGAAAGTAACGTGCTTTTATCAGCAGTGGGACGGGTATGTGCAGCTGGTGATTATGGATCCGGCTCTACTTTCTAGTTTGTCTGTGGCCAGCATGGATCTCCTGGAGAAAGCAGTTATATTGAACCGGCCAAGAGTCCATTCTGGTCTCCTTGTTGACTTTTTCTGACAGATAGTTTGTCTGGTAAGATCACAACTCGTGATAAGTTGATCTGTTAACCAGCCACTTAACTAACTATAGCGATCATCAGTTGGGTATTTGCTGCTGTCTAGCAAGAATATTTGAAAAACGCAAACAAAGTGCAGTGAGGTGATCTCAACTGACAAGATTGGCTTTGCTGAAAATCCCAATTGACTGGACCGCTCAGCTTGCCATAAGCCACACCACATGGAGCTGGTCAAGTTTCACCCAATATTTATTTTTACAAAGTTTTGGTCTCTATGATGATCATAACCAATTTAAATTCTGAACAGCAAGGACCTGTAAATAATAATTAGATAACAACCAGTTAATTTAGGACACTACGGAGAACTCTTTTTAATAATGTAATGCAATCTTTTATGTCCACCAGATCAGGTTGATATAGCCTAGTTCAATGCCTCTTGTAATAAGTAACACATCATTAGGTACTCTGATCCTTCATTAACAGACTGAAATGTAAGCCTAAATCCCTGAAGGGTAACTTGGATCCACAATCCTCTGATTTAAACTCCAAAGTGCTACAGCTGAGTTATGTAAAGATATCCAAATGTTCTGTCTGGTAATGTTTAATGTACAAAGAAAAAGAATGGAGAATGAAGAAAAAATTTGAATGAAGATTGAACACAAAAATAATGCTTGAGTCTAGTAAGTAAGTCAAGAACATTTTCTCCAAAAATAACTAACACAAATGCCTTTTCCATTTATCAAACAAAAGTATTTGCATTAACAATTACTGTTTAATTTATTTTCTTTATTGTCCTATAAGTTCTCTATTTTATCTTCTTTTATATTTATCATGTATAATATCATTTATCATATCCCTGTAAGACAATATCACTAGGAAACTTTGTTTATCAATTCTAACAAACCACTTAATCCTCAAAATAATCCTTGTATTCCTATTTGTGGTTCAAGGCCCTATATCACTTTGAGCCTTCACTATGTGTACTCTTTTAATAGAAACAACTTTCTCGCAGGCCATTCAGATCATACAAGCTCTCTTTTGACACAACAATACATGAGTATGTGAACTCAGTGTCTTATATGTGATTGTGGCAAGTACTTTCACTGGTATGTCTGCACCTGAATGCCTGTTACTTTTTCCTTATTTTCTTTGAAGACTAATTGAAGACTAAGGTGTAATATTGCTCAGAAGTAACATTCACTTTGCTTGCATTGTTTGAAAGCCATGAGCAATTAATTGTATTTTAATAGTTGGATAACTTATCATTCTTGCATTTGATTTGCAAAAAACTCTCAAAATAAAATGTTTTGTTTGACTTTTTATTTAGAGTGAGTTCTTAGTTTCTCCCAATTCAAAACTTAGTAAATCTTGGGTGTATGCTATGGCACTTTCTATCCATGCAACATTCCCATTCCATTCCTGCCTTTAACTTTGATAGATCACATTTCAAATTTCTCGTGTGATTTGTTTTGTACTACTGCCTGTTAATTTTTTCCTCAGAACAATCTTTTTGACATTCTCCAAAACTGTTTGCGTTCTATTGTTTCCAACATTATATTTTACCCTCACAGATTTCTGGAATCTTTTATTCCATAAGTTATTTTGCCACATAAACAAATTCTGCCAGTTCATGAGCTGCTTGTCCTTGTTGAAAGGTTTTAATTTAGTTACATCCTGACTGAAAATGGCAATTTCTTTTACAGTTCATGTGGGATAGTTCTACTTTCACCCCACTTGGGAAAAAGGGACAATTTGCACTTGAAATTTCATTGATTAGTTTACAGCACTAGTTTCCATGAAAATGTGTGGGCATGATTACATACATCTGTAAACTAGTAGAAAATAATATAATTGTTACAATAAGATTGAATGACAAATGAGCAATGGAGACGAAAAGTTGCTGTCACCAACCTGGACTAATGGAGTAATTGTTCATTCTCTACTTTGGAGCAATTTGAGGCCTTTCAAGGGTCCATTGCATCATTCAGCCACTTACACAGTACAGGTTAAAGATATCGGAATGATAGAATGGAGGTGGGACAAGGTCTCATTAATCATGTTGCACTTACAATCTCTTACTGCATTTGCATGATGTGTCACATGATGTGTGCATCAGAATAATATCCACTATGTCAAAGGCCCATGAACAGGCATCCGGGGTCCTTCCCTGTTGGTCCTTCCCTATCTCACTGTTGAGGATAACGCAAGCTGCTATTTATGTGTGATACAAATGCTAACATTACCAAGGAGCAGTCTCGTTTCTTGGATTCCCCACACCGGTTCAAACAATCACTATCACTGTGACTGTGGTGTAGTGAAGGAGCAGAAACATTGAGGAGATACAAATGCAATAGCAAGCTCAGGAACAGCAGTAACCTCCAGTGGCTGATGAACAGCCTCCATGTGAACAATTCACAGCAAAAGGTCCCGAAGCTGTAGAGGGGACTTGAGTATTTGGCTCCCCTGTCATCTCCTCCAGTGCAGCAAGGCACAGTGCCACTGTGAACGAAAATGCTCTGGCCCACCTTGTTAGAATTTGCTGGTTTGTGACCTACAACCTGAAGAAGTGAGTGGCCATCCTGTCCCAGAGGTCATCATCCTAAAGTTTTATGCAACTGGCTACTTTCAATTGTCCTCTGGGAATCTATGTGAGATCTCCCAATCCTCAGCCCACATATATTAAAGCCATGACTAATGTAATTTGTGCTACATCACACCATTTCACCTTGTTTCCTCAAGATGATGTCAGAGCTATAACCCACGCAGTAGGCTTTGCCAATGTAGCTGGCTTCATCTGGAGTAAAGGCACTATGGACATCATGTTGAGAAAAAATTTGATAACATGACTAATATTATCAATAGAAAATGGTTCCATTTGTTTAATATACAAGTAATCTGTGATCATTGGTAACACATTTTAAAGCTGAAAATGTGTTGCTGGAAAAGCGCAGCAGGTCAGGCAGCATCCAAGGAACAGGAGATTCGACGTTTCGGACATAAGCCCTTCTTCAGGAAGTAGATCATTCAATCATTCAATTAATTCCCATCTGTAAAATAATTCATTCTGTTTCATATATTATTCACAATGAAGTAGGAAGTGATCCATGTATTCTCCTTATACTATAGTGTAATTCATTCACAGTTTACATCTTACACTTATCTATAGTGCTTTGTTTACATTTTTATTGAAATTTTACAAATGTGAATATTTACATTTTATTCATTTATCTGCAACTGTGGATAAAATCATTTACATTTTATATCTTGTTCCCACCCCTTTCCACCCTACAGTAGAGACCTGCATAACAATTAACTTAATTCTAACTGTAAGGCAGGTTTTTTTTGTAAGTTGTAAGAGACCCTCCTCTTGAAGTGTTGTCTGTGTCTTACTCAGTTGCAAGCTGCCGCTCCAATGCCTCTAACTGACCTCCCAGAATCGCAAACCTGCTGCCATCCTTAATTCGAAGTAGTCCCATCTCCAGATTAATTGAGTTCCCCATAGGAATAACAATGAATGACTGTTGTGACCTGTGGGGACAGGTTCAGGACTTGAACTTCATTACAGAGCTGTTTCCATTGCCAGTACAATTGCTGTGCCTGTGTACCTTTAAATCTTTGTGACCTATCAATATTGTATAGATTTTATCTATATGCCATCTGTGTAATAGCATTTACATTATCATAATTTTTTGTTTCACAACATGTAATGGTACTTAATCTTGTAAATTTCTTTGCTTCTCATATCCACTTTTGATGTGTCAAAGGGTACAATGTAGCTGTAGTATCTGAGCACTAGATGCTGCTGAGTCATCAGATTTTAGGTTCAATATTCCCCACTCCAGGGATTTGAGCTCATCATCGAGGCTGACACTTCACTGCAGCACTGAAAGGCTGCTAAACTGTCTGAGGTGCCATTTGTGACTTGAGACATTGAACTGATCTCTGTCTGCTGGCAGTAAAAGATGCAGAACCACTTTTCAAACAAGAATGGGGAGTACACCCAGTGTCTCAGTCAATGTTTACCTCTCAACCAACATCATAATTGTCCATTTAAGTTATTGCTCCTGGTGGGATCTTTTTGTGCAGAAATTGGATGCTGCATTTCTCTGCACTTACGTGACTACATTTCCAAAGTAATTCATTCACTATAAACATTTGGGGACACGGTGAGTCATGCTGTATAAGTTCAAATATTTCTGTTCTTACCATCTTGGTATAAGAATATTTGTATTCCAATATTTGTGAGTTTAAGATGATAGTAATTGGGTGCCATTAGTGAATATGTAAACCATCTTGAACCTCAATGTTTGCATTTCAAGTCCTGCTGGCCTCCCAATCTCCTTGGGATATAAACTCTACTGTATCCAACAAATCCAGCTGAATTTTAACTCCTAAGAACTGTTAACTGGGAGCAGATGTTGGAGGTTTGGGATCGAGGGGGGAGTTGGGGAAGTGTCCTAGACTCGGCCATTTTCACCTCCTTCCACAATAACCTTCCCTCCATCTTAATGTCAGGAGTAGGGATGTTCACCCATGATTGCACGGTTCAGTTCCATTCATAATTCTTCTGGTGAACAAAACAGTCCGGACTCATTTGAGGCAAATGCTATGAATGTGTCTCTTTAAAAGAGAGTAATTGAATTGAATTGAATTTAAGTTATTGTCACGTGTACCGAGGCACAGTAAAAAGCTTTGTCTTGCGAGCAATACAGGCAGATCACAGAGTTAAGTAGCATAGATAAGTAAATAATAGGTAAACAGCAGCAAAAACAAAAATACAGATACAGGTGAATGTCAAGAGTTTGTGAGTCCATTCAGTATTCTAACAACAGTACGATAGAAACTATTCCAAAACTGGCTGGTGCATTTGTACAGGCTTCTGTACCTTCTCCCCGATGGCAGAGATTGTAGAAAAACATTGCCAGGTTGGGATGGATCTTTGAGAATGCTGCTGGCCTTTCCTTGACAGTGGGCCTGGTAGATGGATTCTATAGATGGGAGGTTGGCCTTTGTGAGTGTCTGGGCTCAGTTCACCACTCTCTGTAACCGTCTCTGATCTTGAATGGTACAGCTACCAGACCAGATAGTGATACATCCAGACAGATTGCTTTTGATGATGATCCTATAAAAGGATGAGTAATATCCCGCCGAAAGTCAATAATGAGTTCCTTGGTTTTGCCGACATTGAGAGCTAGGTTGTTCTCAGTGCATCATTTTTCCAGGTCTTCCACTTCCCTTATGTAGTCGGTTTCGTCACCATCTGAGATTTGACCGACTATGATGGTGTCATCAGCGAACTTGTAAATGGCATTAGTCTGGTATTTGGCGATGCAGTCATGGTTATACAGTGAGTATAGTAGGGGGCTGAGTACATGCCCCTGGGGGGCTCCAGTGTTGAGTGTTAGTGAGGATGAAATATTGCCCCCAGTCTTCACTGATTGTGGCCTGTGGGTCAGGAAATTGAGGATCCAGTTGCAGAGAGTGGGGCTTAGTCCAAATCAGTAAGTTTAGTAATCGAGGGGATAATAGTGTTGAAGGCTGAACTGTCGTCAATGAGTAGGATTCTTACATAGCAGTTCTTGGTGTCAAGATGTGCTAGGGAGGAGTGAAGGGCAAGTGATATGGCATCTGACATGGATCTGTTGATCCAATAAGCAAATTGGAGTGGATCAAGAGTAGTGGGGAGGCTGGAGTTGATTAATGCCATGACCAGCCTTTCAAAGCACTTCATGACCACCGAAGTTAGGGCCACTGGCTGGTGGTCATTGAGACATACTGCATGAGCCTTCTTAGACACTTAGGGGTGATGTTGGCCCTCTTGAAACAGGCAGGGACAGTGGCCTGCTGCAGGGAGAGGTTGAAGATGTCCGAGAAGACCTCTGCCAGTTGATCTGCACATGAGTGCACGTTCTGGTACTCTGTCTGGTCCCATCACTTTCCTTGGATTCACGTGAAGGAAAACTGATCTGACCTCTGATGCAGTGACTGTCGTCAAGACTTGTCATATTAGGTGTTACCTCTCTGCTGAAATTCTGCTCAAAGCGAGGATAGAAGGTGTTGAGATGATCTGGGAGGGATGTACCATTGTCAGCTATCTTGCACTGACTCTTTTTAGAACTTGTGATGTCATTCAGTCCTTGCCATAGTCTCCAGGTGTCAGTCTGGGTCTCTAGTTTGGATCGGTATTGGTCCTGTCTTAATAGCTCTGCGGAAGTCATACTTGAATTCCTTATATTTGAGTGGGTCTCCTGATCTGAAGGCCTCACACCTGGTTTTTATCAGGTTCTGTATGTCCTGATTCATCCTGGGTTTCCTGTTGGGGAACACCCGGATTGACATCCTCAGTTGTGTTCATGAGATGTCTCCTTTAACCTGAGGTGTGACAAAAAGTCCTGAGTAGGGATAGTGGTGATTATATTTAACGTCAATCCAGAGACAAGCCCATGTGATCTTTTGCTGTGCCCCAAACGTCTACAAGGTGGATACAGTATCAAGAACAAATCCACAATCTTCTCAACTTTCTATCAAGCTCTCCTGGGTTCATCAGGATCCCTGAAATGGGTGGATTATCTTACAAACCATAGTTAAACAGGTTGGTACTCTACTCCCAGGAGTTTAAAAGAATGAGAGGTGATCTCATTGAAACATTTAGATTTTTAATGGACTTGTCAGGGTAAATGCAGAGAGGATGTTTCCCCTCACGGGAACATCTAGGGGCAAAGGGCATAGTCTCAGAATTAAAGGCACCAATTTAAGACTGATGTAAGGAGTAATTTCTTCTTTCAGGGGTTTGTGAGTCTTTGGAACTTCTTGCACAGTGAGCTATTTGGAGCAGAGTCCTTCTGTGTATTTAAGGCTGAGACAGCTAGATTCTTGCTCAGTTGGGGAATCAAGGGTTACGGGAAAAGAGCTGGAAAGTGGAACATGAAGAATGTCAGATAAGGCGTGATCCTATTGAATGGCAGAGCAGGCTTGAGACTGTAAGAGCAGAGATGAGACTCTATGAGGCTCTGGTCAGACTGTGTTTGGAATATTAGGAGCGGTTTTGAGCCTCATATCTAAGGAGGAATATGCTGGCATTGGAGGGGGAGCCAGAGGTTGTTTACAAGAATGATCCCAGGGACAAAGGCTTGTTGTGTGGTGAGTGGTTGAGGACTCTGGGCCTGTACTTGATGGAATTTAGAAGAATGAGGGGGGATCTGATTGAAATTTACAGAGTACTGAGAGGCCTGGATAAAGTGGATGTGGAGAAGATGCTTCCACCAGTAGGAGAGACGTAGACCTGAGGGCACAGTTTCAGAGTGAAAGGATGACCCTTTAGAACTGAGATGAAGAGGAATTTCTTCAGCCAGAGAGTGGTGAATCTGGGGAACTCATTGCTACAGAAGACTGTGGAAGCTAAACCATTGTGTGTCTTTAAGAAAGAGATAGATAGTTTCATGATTGGGAAGGAGATCATGGATTCTGGGGAGAAGGCAGGAGAATGGGGTTGAGAAATATATCAGCCATGATTGAGTGGCAGTGCAGACTCAATGGGCTGAATTACCTAAATCTGCTCCTGTATCTTACAGTCTTCTGGTCACCACTCCCTGCTGTATCAAGTTGCAACTTCTAGTGGAAAAAGAAACCCAAATCAAAAACCCAAATTAAAAATGCAATGATAATCTTCACACCTTGGCACCGTAAAGGGGCTGGAAGAGAAAGGCAAGGTTGATACTGCGGTGTCGAGGCGTTGGTAGGAATCAATTTTTCTGTTTGAAGTGAGGGAGTAGAACTGTTGAGACTTTTGGAGCAACAGGGAAGGGAGGCAAGCAGCATTGAGTGGACCTTGCTGGTGGATCGTGTAGATTGACTGAGGGGAATGACATTTAAAGAACGTTAGAAGATGCAATTTGACGTGATAGGGGGCAGTGAGCTCAATAGAAAGCCCTGAATCATGTGGGACTTGTTCTTGTAGGCTTATCTATCCACCTGATGTTTGATGCATGATGAAAGGAGTTGTAAGACGGATCTTGATTCCATTGGTTAGATACTCATCACGAGTTGCCCACAGGCCCACTATCAATGAGGGAAGCTGATGCTGCTGGCCCAGTCAAAGAGCTTAATAATCTCAATGAGAGAAAGAGAGAGAGAGAGAGGTGGGTGCTGCTGAGGTACAAGACCTTGGGAGCTCAGCCAGGGAAGTTTGAAAAAATAGATAAAATCAGGAGCTGAGAGTTGGAGGTGCAACCCTTGCAAGACGATCATTGCAGCTGCTGGAACTGCTTGCAGCTCCCTCCCTGAGCTATCAGTCCTGAACGTTGAGCTGTTGTTGAGATGCTGCCACCATTTAACTGGCTTTCCCCCTGCATCGGGGGCGATTGCCTCACCACCAGCAAAATGACCCCTAATTGGGGCTTCAATTATGTTTTTGCAACCAAACATCCACTCCCTCCATCACTAACAACAGTGTGTACTATCTTCATTATGCACGGCAGCAATTCACCGATGATCCTCAGACAGCACCTTCCAATCCTACGACCATTTCCGCTCAGAAGGACAAGAGCAGCAGATACATGGGAATACCATTGAATAAGTCCCCCTCCAAGCCACTCACCATCCTGACTGGAAATATATCGCCGTTCCTTCACTATGCTGGGTCAGAATCCTGAAATTCCCTCCGTGAGGGTATTGTGGGTCTACCCACAGCACATGGACTGCAACGGTTCAAGAAGATATCTTCCTACCCACCTTGTCAAGGGCAACTAGGGACAGGCAATAAATGTTAGCCAGCCAGTGACATCCATGTCCCAGAAATGAATAATAAAAGCCCGTTCCCGCCCGCCCCCCCCCCCCCCCCCCCGCCCCGATGGACAGTCTCTGCATCCGTTCCCTCCACTGGGAAAAAGCCCTTTTGAAATGACTACCTGACTACTCAGACCCCTAGGAATCTTAGTGGCCCACAAACCGGTAAACACTTTTCACCAACTCCTCACAAAAGTTAAAGACCCGACACCCCCATTCAACAGGATGAACATAATCTACAAAGATATCCTGCAAGGCCTGTGAAAAACAGTACATAGGACAAACAGGAAGAAAAGTTGACCATATGAATGCATGAGCATCAACTCCCCACTGCCAGACTGAACCAGTACTCTGATTTCCACCCACACGGACAACGAAGGACACAAATTCAACTGGGACAATGTAACCATCCCAGCACAGGCAAAATAGAGACACATGAGAGAATTCCTTAAAGCCTGTCACTCCAGCTGGAACTCAATCAATAAACATATTGAACAGGATCTGATATACAAACCATTCAGATACAGAACTGGAAGTACCAAAAAGCAGAGACACACAAGTACCAGGCAGGACAGACCGACAGCACTTTATCGAAGACACACTGATGATGTCACCTAGCAAGGTGACAAAACGTCTGCAGAAAACCACACCAGTTCAGCGAATGAATCTATGACCAAATCCATAACCCTACGAATCTTTTCAAAAACCCGAAGCCCTTTTGGCCGTATCACATCAAACAGCCAATCACACATGGCCACTCATCATTTCACCAGCTCTTCTACCTCCTGGTCCACCTCCGGGAGGTTTATAAAATCCTGGTTTCTATTCTCAGAACCTGCCTCAGCAAATTAACATGGATATTACATTTACAACATAGCCTTTACCTTGCTGATTTCTCTCAATTATGGCATTACATGCCGTGTACTGTAAAGCAAGTCAACGTTGAATTTATAAAACTACATTTTGTCACCAAAAGCATTATCGTTTTTGTAAATAAAATCTCACAAACAAAACAGAATTACCCTTTTCAGAAGCACAAAGCACTTTCAGTTGTTGAGAGTTTTGATTTTCCCTTGTCTATAACATAACAAAGAGCCACAAATGCAACATTGTTAAAAGCCTTTATGAATTATTTATCTGCACGAGATCATGTCAATCACCTTGTCTGAAAGTATCAGTTTTCTGATAGCCTGAAGTCAGATTAAATTTAATGTAACATAAATACCCTACTCCTTTCAGCTGCATCTTTGTTCCAATCCAGACTGTTTCATGAAAAATTGTTGCGCAATTAAAGAAGTAATTTTCACCCACAGATCATCAGCTCACATCTCTGTACAATTGAGAGAATACTGTAGCTTAGACATTGGACAGTGGTCCTGTAGGCTCGAAGTCAGGCCTCCTGACCTTTGTCTGATGTACATTCCTTTTGAAATAGAAATACTAAATAGTAAAACGTACTCTTAAATCCCATTGCAGGATGATTAAGAGAAGGGGACTGTTCCACAAACATAGCTCAGGTATTTTCAAAGAACTGATTGGGGGTGGTCACAATGTACGAAACATTTGAAAGGTTAGATACAGTTCATACTTATACTGTCTAGCTTCTTAATATGGGCATCATGATAGTCTGACTGGCTCTCACTCAGAGCTGAAGCATCTTTAATACCCGATTCCAGTCGCTGACCAGAGTTGACAGTGAGATGTTCCAGTCTGCTCCCAGTGTTCTGGTCTGGCGGTGTTTGTGTGTGTGTTTGTGTTAGGGGTAGTGTGGTTATAGTGTGGTCATCAGGAAGGGCTTTTGCCCGAAAAGTCGATTTCGCTGCACTTTGGATGCTGCCTGAACTGCTGTGCTCTTCCAGCACCACTAATCCAGAATCTGGTTTCCAGCATCTGCAGTCATTGTTTTTACCTCGTAATGTGGTTACAGGGAGAGGGCTGGAGATAGGGCACAGTGTAGAGGGCTCGCTCCTTCCACCTCCTGTGGTGACCTGGCTAACTCCCCTGTTTATAATTCACATTTTTAATAAGTAGTAGAGCAGGCCATCCCTGCTGTTTCCCCTGACCTGCAGAGGGGTGTTGCTATGGTAACCTCTGTTAGGCCATCCAGTTGGGGTCTGCATGGAACACTTCAGTGCACGGAATCTTGTTGCCCACCAATTAAACAAAAACATTCTAATCAGATTCAAACCCAGCAAGGAGACTTCCTCTGCGTTTGTTTAAAAAATCTCGCTGATTTGAACTGATCTGTTGCTTTTTTACAAACTTTTTGTCAAGTACATCCTTTGAACATCCTGTACTTTCCAATACAGTGAAGTCGGGCTAAATTCTCCGATTTCTCCTGAAAGTGTGACGGCCAGTGAGTTTCACAGTGGCCCACTATCAATTTTCTCACACCATCTTCTACGTTTCTCCTCACTAATTATAATCCTGAGATGATGGCTGCATTTCTCATGAAATCGTGTTTCCTGTGCTCCAGGTAAGATCTTCTCCTGGTTTCCTTGTACCACCCACCCCTGCCCCAAAAGCCCAGCTGCCACTACTTCAGACTCTCCCAATCAGCATTGATCTCTCAGACCTGCAGGGGCTCGATCTGGAAACGGTCTCAAGGGGAAAGACAAGCTCCTTCCAGGACAGAGATCTGAAGGTGCTGCTGGGCTGTCTGGTGGAGAGGATGGGAATCCTTATCCTTGCTCACCTCCCCCATCCCCCAAAGGGGAACACCATAACAAAGACAACCAACCTTGGCATAAAGAGCAGTGTGGGTCAGTGCTGTGTACAGAGTGAAAAGATTTTCTGCACTCTGCAAGATCAAGTACCACCATCTTCTCTCTGTTACCTCTTACTCAGGATACAGCACATGCATTTGCCAAGGCTCATGAACTACTTGCATGCAACGTGTTCCACCCAAGGGCTCACAGCATCACATCCTCCCAAACTGCTAACCCTTTCTGCATTTCCAGCTTACTCACTGGGAACACCTGATGACTTCTTGTGACAATGCTGTGGCTTTAGGAAGTGTGTTTTGTCCTGGTTACAATTAAGCAAAGTTTTAAGGCAGAGGTGCCGAATTGGCTAGTGAGAGCCTAGAAAGTAAACAACTTGGGAGGCCTTGTTTTTATTGAAAGTTGGAATAATAGGTGCAGCCTGGATGGGTGTGGCCAGCTCTCACAAATCAGGATTTCTAGTTTTTAGTTTTTTTAGTTTTGAAATTCAGCATCGGTTGCTATTGTGATGTTGAAAAAGTGGAACCTATTTTCCCCATCTCTTGATTATAGCCAAAAGCTAGCGGTTCTCTTCGTAGGTTGTTGGATTACATGTGAGACAAAATCTGTTTTCGAATTTGCCTTTTTGCCAAAAGGAGTGTTTATGGAATACTACTATATTGAAACAGTTAATTAGTAATAATTGTTGTATCCATTGTTCTGTTAAGTTTTCCAGTCGAGTTAATTTATTCTAAGTTCTTCTTTCTTTTGTTGTATTTTAACTATAGCATTTGAATACATTACGTTTTGTTTAATAGCAAGTAGTTTGACTAGAAAAAAAATGTTTCTGGAACATGGCACTTTACATCTGTCTTTAAAATAAGAAAAAATTAGGGCCTAGTCTACCTTCTTAAAATATTTTGAGAGGGTCTGGTCCATAACACTCTCCTGCTCATCATCACCTCCTTCCGCTCATGTGTCCCTCTCTGTCATACTGAGTCTCTCCCTTTGTCTCATTGCAAAGAAAAGCTGGCCACACCCTCACAGATTGATCCCTCAACTGACCTCCCTGTAATCACTACACTACATCACTTGAACTGACTGTGACCATCCTCATATAGTGTGATTGAATGACTGTGGTGGATCCTCTAACGTTCACACATCACCACTTACTCAAAGCACACGAATTGTATTTGGTGTGTAAGCAGCTGGCAGTCTGAGTGATGATAGTCTCTGACATTCTGTAACCTGGTGCTAAAGTTAATGAGCGTCAATCCGCCATGTCAGCATCGATGTGTGAAGTGCATTGGGTGATGGCAGGATGGGTCTTCACCAAGCTATAATTGTCAGGAACTGGCTCTGACCTTTCTGTTGGGAATTTTCACTGTCTACGTTTCGTGGTAGAGGAGAGATGTTTTGGAAAAGCAATGTAAGTCGGTCAAATTGGGCTTTTAATGAACTGCAAATGCACTGAAATAAGGTCGTCACCTCTTTGAACTCACCTTTCTAAGCTCAGGGCAAGTCAAGACCTTCTTTTGCGATGATGCAAATCTATACTTTTTTCTTTCTCACCTTATTTTGTCACCACACTTGTCATTACTCTCATGACATCAGGGTGGGAGAATTCACTCAAAATTTGAAAATTAAACCTAAGCCTTTCAAATTCACAACTGTCCCAGAAGATGGCATTCCAAGGTAATGTCTGGGACTGTAATTTTCAAAGTTTCCCAGCACTGGATCAAAATCCCATAGCCATTTGATGTCTAACCCAATAATTCAGATCTCTGAATCATTTATAGAGTCAGGGCAACACGAAAAGAGTATTAAATCCAATTCATCCATGAGGACCAGATAACTTAATTTAGTCCCATTTGCCAGCACTTAGCCCATATCCCTCTAAACCCTTCCTGTTCATATACCCATCCAGATGCTTTTTCACTGTTGTAATTATGCCAATGTCCACCACTTCCTCTGACAGCTCATTCCATGCACACACCACCCTTTGTGTGAAAACGTTGCCACTTAGGACCCTTTTAAATCTTTCCCTTTTCATCTTAAACCTCTGCCCTCTAGTTTTGGACTCCCCCACCCCATGGAAAAGTCCTTATCTATTTACCCTCACGATTTTATAAATCTCTGTAAGGTCACCCCTCAGCCTCCAGGGAAAACAGCCAAACTTGTGGCAGTGACTCTGTTGTCATGGTGTATCCCTCCTCCACATTCGTGTTTTGCTCCTTGATTTGTTCCATTCTGACTTAATTTGCCTAACACCATTACCCTCTTTGTTATTGTCCAGTCTTCAATCTCAGCACAGATCATCCCATGTTTTTTTCTTTCCACTCTCTACCCTTGCATTTGCTTAAAACCTGGTACATCCCTAAGGCTAGGATTTAATGTGGTGAGTACTAAGTGTGGGCATAGGTGACTTCAAGGGGCATTAACCTACTTAAGCTCTCTTTATCACCCCAGCATGAAAGTTCATTGGATTGAGCATCAATTTGGTACTTAAGGGCTTCTCCTTTGTCCAATCAGGAGCCTGCTCACTGAATCCTTGCCCTGTCCACCACCCACCCAGAGGTAACTGCTCAATCAGAAATTTGTAGGCTCAGGGTTGGAAGCACAAGTGGCACACCATGACCAGCTTCACCAGTGGGTAAGAAAGTGGGTATTTTGGGGACACTATTGGGGATGGGGTGAGTAACCCTCCCTGTCCCAATTAGCCCCAGATTCAGGCAAGTGGAGCTTCCCTGTGAAGAAAACACGCCCTGTTCCCATCAGCTGGGAGAGAGGGTATTCAGCCCAATGAGTGGCCTAGGCCCTTGGAATCAAGGGTTATGGAGATAAGGCAGGAAGTGGATACTGATTAGGAATGATCAGCCATGATCATATTGAATGGCGGTGCAGGCTCGAAGGGCTGAATGGCCTACTCCTGCACCTATTGTCTATTGTCTATTAGCTGGTGATTCAAAAGCTTCACTTGTTGGCGGGCTGAGGATGCCCACCATGGATTTTCCTGCCCGGAGTGGAGGTGGTGACAAAGGGACTGAGTACACCTCTGGGTGAACTCAACCAAATATTTGCCCTTTCCTCACCACCTCCAGGGAGGGGAAATTGCACCCTGACTTTACCCACTTCTGATGAAGGCATATTGGAGCCTGAGCAGACCATTCAGCCCCTTGAGCCTGTTCCGCCATTCTAGACCATGGACTGATCAATCACCTCAATGGGCGTGTCAGTGACTCACTAACCTGAAAGTTTCTCCACAGATGCTGCCGAACTTGCTGAAAATTTCCTGGTTTTATTCACTAACTACATTTTGATCTCATCCTAGCCAATTTGCTGCAGTTTGAACAGAGCAGAGGTTCTGTGACTCATAGCCTCTGTCTTTGATTCTATTAACTCACCAAGAATCTTCTGATCCTTTGACATTCTCGAAACAGCTTGCTGGAATTTTTCACCCTGGTTTTGGCAGGTTCCTAGAGAATGGGTGTGTCAGTTTTGAGGTGGATACAGAGAAGCAGAGGAAATCCCTTTTACAATGACCTCTCTCTCAGAAAGCCAATGCGATGGGGAGAGACTACGAGTGAGAATTTTGCAGGAACCTGACCGAGTCCAGGCTGGGGGTGGGGGATGGGGGATTGAAGGGGTCTGGTGAGGATGGGTGAGAGGTGGATTAAATAATATGGAAAATAATAAGATTCTGACAATGATTGACAAATGTGACCCTTGCTTTGTTTGTGATTGAAGTAATCAAGGTCCAGCCGATGGAGCAGCTGCTAACACAAACCAGCCAAGCAGCCCTTTGAAGGTCACAGTGAAGATTATCAAAGATCCACTCCTGGACTACGGTTTTATGGTCTCAGAAGATTCACCAGTATGTGTGAAGTCTGTCACTGCAGGTAAATACCTAGGAATGGGAGGTTCCAATGTGGGCAGCACGGCAGCACAGCAGTAAGCACTGCTGCCTCACAGCGCCAGAGAAACAGGTTCAATTCCAGTGTCAGGCGACTGTCTGTGTGGAGTTTGTACATTCTCCCCGTGTCTGCGTGGGTTTCCTCCGGGTGCTCCGGTTTCCTCCCACAGTCCATAAATGTGCAGGTTAAGTAAATTGGCCATGCTAAACTGCCTGTAGTGTTAGGTGAAGGGGTAAATGTAGGGGAATGGGTCTGGGTGGGTTGCGCTTCGGCGGGCCGGTGTGGACTTGTTGGGCCGGAGGGCCTGTTTCCACACTGTAAGTAATCTAATCGAACTGAGGGAAGGTCTGAAGTGTTTTCAAGAGGGGCTGAGGGTCTGATAGGGCCAGGGCTTTTAACTGATACAGTCCATCTCAACACCTCCAGCATTAACTCTGAACTCTTCTGAATCTTTGTCAGTTTTGCCATGGTGACAATACTTCAAGTGGAATTTTCTCTTCCCTGAAGATGGTCAGAAGGTGATATAATGGGCTTGGCCCCTCACCCTCTTCCTGCCACCTCGGTAATTAATTAAAATGATCCATAGACGGCCTTCTTGACTTCCACCAAAATGGTCAATTCAGGGCCTTAACCCATCATCTTCCAAATTATCTGCCCCCTGGTGGACAAAGCTGCCTAGTTTCCAAACTGAGAAACCATGACAACTTGCAAACTAGGTTAAGGAATAGAGCCTGCATTTTATCCAACTAGTGACAATGGAGGCAGGGATGGGGGCAAGGGAATGGCCTCAAATCCGCACCCCTATCCAAGCCTCCAACTCCTCCTGAGACCCCTTCCTCAAGAACCCACCCCACAATAAGATCATAAAAGTGGCTTATCATCTCATTGCTGGATTTTTTCCAAAGGGTAAGACACGACCAGTGGACGTTAGGACCCAGAGATTCTCTCCTCACGTATTTAAAAAAGTTCATAGAGATTTGTAGGGCCTTTACTACTGTCTCTGATCAGCTGAAAATTAGCTACATCTTCAGCCACTCTGTCCTTAATGATAGGCCTAGATATTTGCCAATGCAAGATATGAGGTTAATTGGGCTATAATTCACCAGGCTTCTGAATTTAATTTAATTTAATTTATTGTCTCGTGTACCGAGGCACAGAGGAAAGCTTTGTCTTGCGAGCAATACAGGCAGATCACTGAGTTCAGTAGCATAGATAAGTGAACAATAGGTAAACAGCAGCAAAAACAAAAATACAGGTACAGGCGAATGTTAAGAGTTTGTGAGTCCATTCAGTATTCTAAGAACAGTAGGGTAGAAACTGTTTCGAAACTGGCTGGTGCGTGTGTTCAGGCTTCTGTACCTCCTCCCCGATGGTAGAGGTTGTAGAAAAACATTGAAGGGTGGGATGGATCTTTGAGAATGCTGGCGGCCTTTCCTTGACAGCGGTCCTGGTAGATGGATTCTATAGATAGGAGGTTGGCCTTTATGATTGTCCGGGCCGAGTTCACCATGGTGACGCATCATGGGTATACAGTGAGTATAGTAGGGGGATGAGTGCACAACCCTAGGGGCTCCAGCATTGAGCGTTAGTGAGGATGAAATATTGTCCCCAGTCTTCACTGATTGTGCCCTGTGGGTCAGGAAACTGAGGATCCAGTTGCAGAGAGTGGCTCTTAGTCTGAAATAACTAAGTTTAGTAATCAGTCTCGAGAGGATAATAGTGTTGAAAGCTGAACTGTAGTCAATGAGTAGGATTCTCATGTAGCAGTTCTTGGTGTCAAGATGTTCTAGGGCGTAGTGAAGGACAAGTGATATGGCATCTGACATGGATCTGTTGGTCTGATAGGAAAATTGGAGTGGGTCAAGAGCAGTGGGGAGGCTGGAGTTGATTAATGCCATGACCAGCCTTTCAAAGCATTTCATGACCATTGAAGTTCGGGCCACTGGGCGGTAGTCACTGAGACATGCAGCATGAGCCTTCTTAGACACAGAGATAATGTTGGCCCTCTTGAAACAGGCAGGGACAGTGGCCTGCTGCAGGGAGAGGTTGAAGGTGTCTGAGAAGACCTCTGCCAGTTGATCTGCGCATGCTCTGAGTGCACGGCCTGGTACTCTGTTTGGTACCATCACTTTCCTTGGATTCACACGAAGGAAAACTGATCTGACCTCTGATGCAGTTCTTCTCCCTTTCTCAACTGTTGGAGTGACATGAGTAATTTTTTCAGTCTATGGGACCAGTTCCTCAGCTTTGATAGGTTACAGTCAGGGCATATGCATTGTCTGCACCAATTCTCCTTTAAAACTCTGGCATGGAATCTTCTGCTCTGGGTGATTTGTCACACTTTCATGCCTTTAACTTGTTCATTATTTTCATAGAATCATCATTGAATCCCTACAGTGCAGATAGAGGCTATTCGGCCCATTGAGTCTGCACTAACCGTTTGAATAGCATCTCACCCAATCTCCTTAACTCCACATTTACCACAGTTAACCCACCTAGCCTACACACTATGGGGCAATTTAGCACGGCCAATCCACCCAACCTGCACATCTTTGGACTGGCAGGAAACCGGAGCACCTGAAGGAAACCCACATAGATATGGAGGGGGAAGGTAGAAGCTCCACACAGGCAGATTTGCTTTGGTTATTTTGGTGAGCTCCTGTCCTTGGTCCAATATCAATTTCCTTATGATCTCTAGCATGCTGGTCCTCGGGTTCTACGCTGTGATTATTCAACACACACAAGAATCCTTAGTTCCGTTGACATTATCTGTGTTCCCTAGTTCTTTATAAGAAAGTCACAAACAGGTACAATCCACCTCTCTCTCTCTCTCTCCACAATCTGAGAAATGCATCATTCCCTTTTCATTGAGATGAGACAAGCTTCAGGCAGCAAGATGTGCAGTTGTAAAAAAAAGTATGAATAATTATCTTTTCTTTTCAACTTTGCATATGCTAATAGCTTCCCATGTACTTTCAGTTTTTTCTCCTCTTTCTGTGAGGGACAACTAATGCTCCTTTCAAAAATATGCTGACTTCATTTTGCTTCTTAGGTGGTCCTGGAGAGGGAAAGCTATTCCCAGGTGACCAGATTTTACAAATTAACGACATGCCTCTGGATACAATTTCCCAGGAATGTATCGATAACATTATTAGGTGAGGACCCTTTTAGCGCATTCACTGAATGTAAAGTTTTAATAGTTACCACCAGCTAATCATTAATGGCCAGAGTCGTAGGTAGACAGGATAGTGAAGAAGATGTTATGGTTTCCTTTATTGTTCAATGCATTGAACATAGGAGTTGGGATGTCATGTTGTGGATGTACAGGACATTGGTTAAGCCACTTTTGGAATATTACGTGCAATTCTGGTCTCCTTCCTATCGGAAGGATGTTGTGAAACTTGAAAGGTTTCAGAAAAGATTTATAAGGATGTTGCCAGGGTTGGAGGATTTGAGCAATGGGGAGAGGTTGAACAGGCTGGGGCTGTTTTCTCTGGAACTTCAGAGGCTGAGGGGTGACCTTATAGATGTTTATAAAATCATGAGAGGCCTGGTTGGGGTAAATAGCCAATGACTTTTCCCTGGGTGGGGGAGTCCAGAACCAGAGGGCATAGGTTTGGGGTGAGAGGGGAAAGATATAACAGGGTCCTAAGGGGCTTTTCACGCAGTGGGTGCTGCATGTATGGAATGAGCTGCCAGAGGAAGTAGTGGAGGCTGGTACAATTGCAACATTTAAAAGACATCTGAATAGGAAGGGTTGAAAGGGATGTGGGCCAAATGCTGGCAAATGGGACTAGATTAATTTAGGATATCTGTTCGGCATGGATACGTTGGACTGAAGGGTCTGTTTCTGTGCTGTACATCTCTATGACCTTACTTGAGGGCTGTCTTTAAGTCCTTTAATAGATGAACTTGCTGTGAAGTTTGAATTGTGAAGTTTTGTGACCTTCAAAGTGCTATATAAATGCAAGTTGTTGGTGGCAAACTCAGAAAATAAAACAAAGCTAAAGTGTAGAAAATTGTTTGCAGTTCTAAAGGGAGATCACCAACAAGACTTAATTGAGTGTCATATGTCTCCTTAGTTCTACAGCAGCTCACTCAGACATCTTGCACAATAGTGTTCTATAATATAAACCATTACATATATTGAATTACACAAACAGTTGAGTTCTCAGTTACTCACAGAGACAAATATTCTGCTGCACTCACAGTCGACATTTCAATCGAAAATTCCATTACACAGACAGTTGAGTAAGTTTTCACACACAAGTTTGAATATTCCATTACACACCCGGCCAGTTCTCTATTACATGCAAACATAATCGAATACCCCATTTTAAACACATTTGAAAATTCAAATACAAAGACAAACTTGTATGCACAATTGAATGCTTAGATATGCGTTAAGAGTGTGGTGCTGGAAAAGCACAGCAGGTCAAGCAGCATTCGAGGAGCAGGAGAATCGACATTTCAGGCAAAAGCCCTTCAACAGAAACCCTTTATTCCTGATGAAGGGCTTTTTCCCGAAACGTCAACTCCCCTGCTCCTTGGATGCTGCCTGACCTGCTGTGCTTTTCCAGCACCACAGTCTCGACTCTGATCTCCAGCATCTGCAGTCCTCACTTTCTCCTTCTTTGATATGTGCACTGCCAGGTTATACATACAGTCAAAAACTTGAATATACATATAGTCAAATACTCCATCTCCACACAATCAAGAACTCCATTCCAAGTACTATTGAATGCTCCGTAGTGTACCCTACACAAACAACCAGTACCCCATTACACATACAGCCAATTTCTCCATAAATACAGACAGTTGAACACTCTATTATCCACACAGTTGAGTTCTTGCTTGCTTACCTAAGATGAATTCTCCATTGTATCCATTGTCCCACTATTTATAATTCAGTGTATTCTATCAGAAATGTAGTTAAAGAAAGCATTTTAAGTTAAAGATTGTTCATAAATGATAAACCAAAGCAAGGTGTATGTAGCGTGTGCATTTGTCAAACCCAGAGCCTCTTTTGTTGGAATATATTTCTCCTGTCCAATGCTTGCAGCTCTAGGATTCAGTGCTAAGGTGGTGATCATTACAAAAGAATCTCTCAGTAATTTTACTGAATTTGATTTGCTTCCTGTTAAAGGTGTTATCAAGGGTCTTGGGCTTAAACAGTGTTGTCTGGCTAGATCTTAAGAACTGTTTAGCAGAATATATAGAATGGAGTTCCCACCTGTGTAGAAAACCTCACTGCAATCCCAATTTAAATACATGCCAAACATTGGAGGCAGGGTTTGTAAGAACCAAATATGTAAAACTAAGTATGGTCTGAGTTATGACTTGTACTCTTTTGGATGTATTTCAATCTCCAATGTGCTCATGATCACATCCAGAATGTGTAAGGCTGACGTCTTCATTAGACTTCACTCTGCTTTAATCTGGGCTGTGGGAGACTGCTTATAGGAAGGCATCTTTACCCTTTGTATCTGAACTCTGGACTTAGACTGGAGTGCGATTGTTTACCAGAAATGTTTCTGATGCTGATGTCTTTGTGTAAACATTGGTTACCATGAGGGACTCTCTTTCTCAACCTTTCCCCTTGTCTGAGGTTCAAGTTAAACCACTACCATTACAGAAAGCCCTAATAGAGCCAGAGAGTCATGGAGATGTACAGCACAGAAACAGACCCTTCTCCAACTCATCCATGCTGATCAGATATCCTAAACTAATTTAGTACCATTTGCCAGCACTTAGCCCTATATCTCTCTAAACCCTTCCTATTCATATACCTATCCAGATGCCTTTTAAATGTTGTAATTGTACCAGCCTCCACCACTTCCTCTGACAGCTCGTTCCATACATTCACCACCCTCTGCGTGAACACGTTGCTTATTCAATCCCTTTTATATCTTTCCCCTCTCACTCTAAATTTATGCCCTCTAGTTCTGAACCCCCCCCCCAACAATAGAAAGACTGCATTGTGAATCTTTTTATTTCTTTATTTCTTATTTTCCTAACATATACTGTGTATATCTGTCACGTTCTGTAACTTATTTCTTTATTTTCTCTAATTTTATACCTGAGATTTATACCTAGGTATTTTGTACTTAAGGTGCCACTGTGTGTTGGTGACATTGTACACTTTTCACTGCACTCCAGTACTTTTGTAACTTGAGCACACGTGACACTGAACCTAATTCTAATTCACCAGTCACCTCTCTTTCTCAAATGAGAGAGCAGTCCCATGGGGCTTGTAAGATCGTGGCAATTTTATTTTTAACATCGAACTACAATCTGAGTGAGATAGACGGACTAGATCAGATTGGGATGTCTGGTCAGTGAGGACAAGTTGGACAAAAGAGTCTGGTTCCACGCTGTACAACTCTTATGAGTCTTATGTGTTGCTGTTAAGTTCAAGCCTGTGATCCCGGAAAATAATATTCTGTGCCAGGAGCTTAATTTTGCAGGTTTTAGTCAAGTGTCCTTTTTTTTCTGCATTGGACCCATATTGCTTTAATATTTGTCAAATTGTTTATTGCAGGGAATGTGGTAACACTGTTACAGTGACTGTCCTGCGAAATACCCCTGTAAGTACAATCTTTCGACTTTTAAAAGCAGAGCTTTCCAATGCTACTCATGGTCATCAGTTCGATTCCAGCCTCGGGCGACTGTCTGTGTGAAGTTTCCATATTAAATTACTAAATTGCCCGTAGTGTTCAGGGATGTGTGGGTTAAGTGCATTAGTCAGGGGAAATGTAGAGTTATATGGTAGGGGAATGGGTCTGGGTGGGATACTCTTCAGAGGGTCGGTATGGACCTGTTGGGCCAAATGACCTGTTTCTACACTGTCGGGATTCTATGGGTTTATTCACAACTCGGTTGCAGTCCAGGAGAGATTCACTCGACGTGATTCAGATTCATTCCCAAATACTTTAGTCTGGCATTTGCAATGGCAGTTTGAATGACATGCCTTAGATGGAGAGGCTAGACAGGATGGGCTTGTATCCCATGGAGTTTTGAAGACTTATTAGTGAAATAACTAACAGATATAACAAATCTATAGATGGGATGGATGCTGACATTTACAGTGAGCACTTGATCTTGGACATGGGAACAGGAGCAGGCTATTTGGCCTGTTCCTTCAGTCAGCTGTACCTCATCTCTGTCTACTCACTGTTGCTGAGTATTCCAATAAAAATCTATCAAACTTCAATTGACCCTGTTTCCTCAGTATTAAGAGAACTAGATGTCTTGAAGTAAGCTTGCAGAAAGCCACCTGACTGTGAACAGGATGGTGCTTTATGTCCAATTAACATTTGATGGGGCTTGATGAGACTGTGCACTGCTCCAAGTTTGACACAAATTCAACCAGCTCACGTCAGAAGGGTTTGATTCATGCTTCAGTGGCCATTTGTCTTGTGTGATGTGTTATCAAGCTACATAATCAAAGAAGTTTCCAGGCTTCATGCAGGATACAAACGAAGATTTGATTATTAATCTCAGCATATCCTAAAGTGGAGCAGCACCCATCAACTAGACCTCCAGCTCTCTCTATCTAGTTAGAAGTACATGCTATTACGGGGATATTGGATGAGCTTCAGTGCAAGACTGAGGCAAGCACTAGACTTTTAGAGTTGAATTATTAAACCGAGATGCCATGTCCTCTTTCAGATGGATACAAAAGGTCACGTGGCACAATTTGAATGGTTTATTGCAAAGGGAATTAACTGCAAGAGTAGGGAGATTATACATTAATTTTACAGGGCTTTGGGGAGACCACATCTGGAGTACTGTATACAGTTTTGGTCACTGTACTTATGGAAGGATGTTAACGCATCAGAAGCAGTTCAGAGAAGGAATACCTGGAATAGGTGGATTGCCTTAGATGGAGAGGCTAGATAGGATGGGCTTGTATCCCGTGGAGTTTTGAAGATTTATAAGTGAATTAACTAAAACATCTAAGATCTCAAGGGATCTTGAACGGGTGAATGCTGAAAGAATTCAGGTTTCCTCTGTGAGAGAATCTGAGAACTGGAGATCATTATTTTAAAATGGGGGGCACCCATTTAAAACAAAAATGAGGAAACCCTTTTTCTCTCAAAGGGTTGTGGGCCTTTAGAATTCCCTTCCTCACGAGGTAGTGGATGCAGAGTATTTAAATATTTTTTAAGGCAGAAGTAGACAGATTCCTGATGACTGAGGAGTTGAAAGATTATCAGGGAGATACAGGAATGTAGAGTTGAGGTTAAAATCAAGAGGAGGCATGATGGCTCAGTAGTTAGCAGTGCTGCCTCACAGGGCCAGGAACCTGGGTTCGAATCCAGTCTTGGGTGACCACGTGGAGTTTGCACAATCTCCCTGTGTCTGTGTGGGTTTCCCCCTGGTGCTCTGGTTTACTCCCACAGTCCAAAGATGTGTAGGTCAGGTGAATTGGTAGTGCTAAATTACCCATTGTATTCAGGGATGTGTAGGTTAGGTAAATTGGTAGTGCTAAATTGCCCATTGTATTCAGGGGTGTGTAGGTTAGGTGAATTAGTCAGGAGTTACTGTTGGAGAATGGGTCTGGGTGAGTTACACTTTGGAGGGTTGGTGGGTGGACTTGTTGGGCTGAAGGGCCTGGATCCTACAATATAATCAGAACACCCGTGATTTTATTGAAGAGCGAAGTAGGCTCATAGGCCTACTCTCTTGATCCTTGTTTGTATGTTCGTATTTTAGGTTACAATCAAACTTTTGGAACTCAGAACATCAATGCAGGGCTTTCCCAATTGCCACACATTGACAACACAAAACGCCAAAGCTGTTGTTTAAGTGCCATGGTTTCTGTTTGTATACAGGGGCCCAAGTCATCATTTATTACTGAAGAAAAGCGAGCCAGATTGAAAAGCAACCCAGTCAAAGTACACTTTGCTGAGGAAGTGATCGTCAATGGCCAAGTACAGGTTTGTGCCTTCCACAGGCATTTAGCCCACTGACTAGTTCAGCCAGATTATAATTAATCTGATTTGCTCCCAGTATGTTCTGGACTGGGTAACTTGTATTTTTCTATATAACACTAGGTGCCTTATTGGTTTTATGCTTCCTGAGGGCCTGAATAATGTTGATTGTGGCGAGCGTTGGTGAAACCTGAGTCCCATACTAGTATTTTAGAATTAAACAAAGCTAATTACATAGGGAAATTGACAGATTTGGCCCAGTGGGCCATGCGGAAAGACTAAAATGTAGGACTATTGATGAACATTAAAGGAGATATTTAATTCCTCCAACTAAAATATATTCAGAAAGGAAGAAAAGAATATAAGAGGGATAAATGCATCCATAGCTAACTAAGGAAGTTAAAGATAACATAAGGGCAAAAACTAAGGCATGCCATATTGCAAAGAGCAGTGGCAGGCTGGAGGATTGGGAAACTTTTAAAGACCAGCAAAGGGTGATTCAAAAGTAATAAAAAGAATGAAGGTTAATTATGAAAGAAAACTAGCTCAAAATATAAAAACAGACAGCAAATAATTTTATCAGTATATAAAAAGGAGAGTAGCTAAGATGAATGTTGGCCCTTTCGAGGTCGAGGAATTAATAGTGGGGAGCACAGAAATGGCAGAGACTCTAAATCAATATTTTACCTCAGTTTGCACAGTGGAAGACACTGAAACCATCCCAATTGTCACAGGTAATGCAGAGATTATAGAAAAGGTAGAATTTGTAGCAATCACCATCAATAGGGAGAAAATTCTGAGCAAAATATTGGGATTAAAGGCAGACAAGTCCCCAGGATCTGATGACCTATACCCTATAGTCTTAAAGGAAGTGACAGCGGGGATAGTGGATACATTAATTATAGTATTCCAAAATGTCCTGGAATCTGGAAAGGTTCTAGTGGTTGGAAAATTGCTAATGGAAGACAATAGTTCAAAACGGGAGGGAAATAGAAAGTAGGAAACCACAGAATGGTTAGTTTATCGTCTGTCATTGGGAAATTGTTTGAATTCATTATCAAGTAGTATTACATTTGTAAAGTAAAAACAAACCACCACAGTCAGTGTGGTTTGATGAAGAATAATTCATTTTCTTTGTGAAGAGTAATTCATTTAATTTGCTAGAACTCTTTGAAGATGTAACAAGTGAAGTGGGTAATGGAGGTCCTGTAGATGTAGTATATCTGGACTTCTGGAAAGCATTTGATAAGGTGCCACACATAACTGGTCTGTGGTTTCCTACTTCTGCCTCCCTCCAGATAATGTGGAACTGGAAGGAACCCATGTGTCTTCCCCATCAGGTTATTAAAAACAGTTTGTGCTCCAGACATGTGTGGACTTTGGATCCCCTGATACTTCATACCATGGTGCCAACTCTCAGTTATGCCACTACTTTTTTGGATGCCCAGAACAGAATTTAATGCCCTCCAACTAGTCACGTTTTGAGGCCTTCTTTCACTAATCTGAAGTAACTGTATGTCCTTAATTAGATCTACCAACTCTACTTAGGGCAGCACAGTGGCTCAATGGTTAGCACTGCTGCCTCACAGCACCAAAGTCCCAGGTTTGATTCCAGCCTTGGTCGATTGTCTGTGTGGAGTTTGCATGTTCTCCCCGTGTCTGTGTGGGTTTCCTCCGGGTGCTCCGGTTTCCTCCCACAGTCACAAAGATGTGCAAGTCAGGTGTATTGGCCGTGCTAAATTGCCCATAGTGTTAGGTGCATTAGTCAGAGAGGGATGGGTCTGGGTGAGATACTCATTGGAGGGTCGTTGTGGACCGGTTGGGCCGAAGGGCCTGTTTCCACACTGTAGGGAATCTAATCTAAACCTAACACAAGGCCGTTATTAAGGCTGGAAATCTGAAACTTGAGGCAGAAGAAGCACACTACCTTAACCCCACCCTGGATTCCTGATCTTCAGTGTAGTCCCTCCAAACCAGTTGCTTTGTTTGGCTTGGTCTCCAGACAAAACATAGAAAACTCCTATGGCTGTGATGGGGTTTTTTTTGGTTGTTTAATCCCAAAGGATTGGCTGAACTTTTCTGTGGATGTGTGTGTGTGTGAGTGAACTTTGGAACAAAATGACAGCAAGAAGTTCATGAGTACCTGGAGAGATTGGATCTGAAACTTCAGGAGGGATATTGGAGGCAAACTGTACATATCACTAAGCACAAACACAAAAACAGGTACACAGACACACACAGACACAGACACACAGACACACAGACACACAGACACAGACACACACACACACACGCACAAACGCAGACGCATACAGACACAGATACAGACACACACACACAAGCACAGATACCAACACCCACACAGGCACACATACGCAGACACACACAAACACAGACACATACAAACACACAGGCAAAAACACACAAATGCATACACACACACAAAGATACACAGAAACATATATATGCATGCACACACACACGCATACGCACAAATACATCCACACCTATATATTTTATATATGCGTACACACAATCTCTCTCTGCTGTCCCTCATTTCAGTATTTGTAACAAAGATAATGAGGAGTCTATTATGTTATTTTGCTTATCTGTCTTCATATATAATCCTAGAATTTTGCGTTTTATCATTCCCACAGGATAACTCGCTACTCTTAATGCCCGGTATTCTCAAGGTGTATTTGGAAAATGGACAGACCAAAGCCTTTCGATTTGAGAAAAATACAACAGTGAAGGTAATGACGGCTATAGGTGTTCTTTGTTCCTTGCTGTGAATTTTCCCGTTTGTTGATTTTGCTCAGCTTTGAATGTACTATTAATTTTAACCATCTACTGGGGGTGGGGTGGGAGGGAGGAGGTGTTGGGGATAGGCTTGGTGGAGAGGGCAGTAAATGAGTGAAAACTTTTAATTCAGTTGTCAATGGATTAAAGTAGCATTAGTGACAAAGATATAGGAGAGAGATGATGGTGCTTTTTTTCTTTATTTCACTATTTTTGTACTTAAAGTTTGTAACTAGGTAGAACTTTTATAGAATCCCTACAGTGTGGAAACAGGCCCTTTGACCCAACAAGTCCACACTGACCCTCCGAAGAGTATCCCATCCAGACCTATTCCCCTACACTATTACTTTACATTTCCCCTGACTAATCTACACATCCCTGAACACTGTGGGCAATTTAGCATGGACAATTTACCTAACCTGCACATCTTTGGATTGTGGGAGGAAACCAGAGCACCCGGAGGAAATCCACGTCAACACAGGGAGAAGATGCAATCCCCACACAGACAGTTGCCTGAGGCTGGAATCGAACCCAGTCCCTGGCGCTGTGAGGCAGCAGTGCTAACCACTGAGTCACCGTGCTGCACCTAACTTTGTACTTAACGTGGTGCCGTGTGTGGCGGCATCGTGACTTGTCAGAGTTTATACTTTCATACTTGAGTACACGTGACAATAAAACCTAAAATCTAACTCTGTTTTAAAAACCAATTCTAGACCATTCATTCCTGTTTACAAATGTTACTTTCCATTGTCACAATTTTTGTTTATGCTTTATGAACACTAAATGTTGTAAATCAACATTTCCATTCAAGTGCCATAATGTGTTTACAAGCTGCAGCCACTCAGTGATTTCCCTCAATATGATGTGTAGTAAAGACTCAGGTTTGTTATCTAACCATGGAAGCTGCTCTGGGCAATCTAGTATTCATTAATATAAATAATAGTGAGATTGAATTGGATTTATCATTCTGATAAATGTTAGATTCAGCACCTTACCTTTAAACAGAGGTCTCCTCTGGGAGCACTGGTGAGACATAAACATCCAATAAATGACTGGTTCCAAATTTAAGGAACAGGCTGATTGACTGAAATGGGTTAGATTGTCTTGTCATACAGTCATGGAGTCATGCAGCACAGAAAGAGACCCTTCAGTCCAACTCAACCATGCTGACCAGATATCCCAATCTGATCTAGTCCCATTTGCCAACATTTGGCCCATACCCCTCTAATCTCTTCCTATTCATCTACCCATTCACATGCCTTTTAAATGTTGCAATTGTACCAGCCTGCAACACGTCCTCTGTCAGCTCATTCCATACATGCACCAGCCTCTGTGTGAAAAAGTTGCCTGTCAGGTCTCTGTCAAATCTTTTCCCCTTCACTTTAAACCTATGCCCTCTAATTTTGGATTCCCTTATCCTGGGAAAATGACCTTGACCAGTCATCCTATCCATGCCCCTCCTGATTTCTATAAATCTCTATAGGTCACCCCTCAGCCTCCGACACTCCAGGGAAAACAGCCCCAGCCTGTTCAGCCTCTCCATATAGCTCAAACCCTCCAACTCTGGCAACATCCTTTTTAACATTTTCTGAACCCTTTCAAGCTTAAGAATGTATTTCTTACAGCAAGGTGACCAGAATTGAATGTAGTATTTTATAAGTTGCTTCACCAGTTTCCTGTACAGTTGCAACATGACGTCTCAATTCCTATATTGAATGCACTGACCAATGCACTGACAAACATGCCAACTGCCTTCTTCACCACCCTGTCTACCTGCAACTCCACTTTCAAGGAACTATGCACTTGCACTCCTAAGTATCTTTGTTCAGTAGCACTCCCCAGGACCTTACCATTAAGTGTATAAGTCCTGCCCTGATTTGCCCTATCAAAATGCAGCACCTCACATTTATCTAAATTAAACTCCATCTGCCATTCCTCGGCCCATTGACCCATCTGATCAAGATCCTATTGTATTCTGAGATAACCTTCTTCACTATTACTACATCACCAATTTTTGTTTCATTAACGTCCTGTTTTGCCCAGTGAAACCTTGTCATTTAATCTCTCCTGCCTTCCATCACAGACCTTTCCTTTTTCTCTTTCACCACTCACTGCTCTCTGTCTGCAATATTCATTTTGAACCTGTTACATCTCCAACTCTCTCTAATTCTGAAATACGCTCTTCATTAATGCTGAAACTTTAATTTTGTTTCTCTCTCCATAGATACAGTCTGACCAGTTTATTATTTCCAGCTTTTTCTATTTTTTATTTCAGAGTCTCAGTATTCTGATCTGCCCCTTATATTAACATGATTTTTATTAACAACATCAATGACAACAATCTGCATTTAGAGAGTGTATTTACTCAGGTGTTTCACAGGACATTTATGAAACCAAAATTGACACAAATCATATAAAGAGATACTAGGATAAATGATAAAACTCTTAGTGAAAGCGATGTGTCTTAAAGGAGGTGAAAGGAATGGAAAGGCAGGGAAATGCTGAACTTGGCTATCAGCGATGGAATGTTTAAAGTCAGAGAGTTGAATGAGGCCAGAATTTGAAGAATGTAGATGTCTTGGAGGATGGTAGTAGTAGAGGACACACAGAAATAAGGATGGTCAAGAAAATGGAGGGTTTTGAAATGAAGGATAATGGTCAAGTCAATGTACACCAAAGAGACAGAGTTCAGGTGAACAGGAACCTGTAAGTTAAATGTAGGCAACAGATTTTTGGCTAAGCTATCATCTATGAAGGGTGGGGATGGGACACCGGGCAGGAATTCGGACCTCAATATAATTAAGTTGCAGTAGAGTGTTTCAGCAATAGATGAGTCGAGGATGGAGTCAGGCAATAGTATTGAGGTGGGATATAGGAAGTCTTAGTGATGATGTGGATTTGTGGTAGGATCTCTGGTCAAATGTGGTTCCCAGGTTGCAAAGTCTGGTTCAGCCTCAGCTAGTTGAGAGCGAGGTGGAATTGGTAACTAGAGAACACAGCAGGACTTGAAGATAATAGCTTTAGTCTTTCTGGTATTCAGTTTGAAGAAATCTTCTCTCATCAGTACTGAATGTGAATCCAAAGTCTAACAGTCTGGAGACATTGGAGGTTGGAATGGAATCATAGTTCAATAATTTCTTTAAGAATTTAATTTGGTTATGAACTGAAAGAGCAAGATTGATTATACTGTAGCCATCTGGTAATCTGTGAAATGAGCAAACTTTGAGGTATAATACTGACCACATTTCAGAAGTAGCTCTTGAGCATTAAAGCACTTTGGAACATCTTTTGGTGATAAAAATGTGTTGTCCTAATGCTGTCGATTTCTTTAATGCACATGAACAGTATACAAAAGCAACCGAATCTGCAGAATAGCAAACAAAACATAGAACAAAAATTATTGATGTAGGCTTGTCAGTCAACACTTGATTTTTAATCTGACTTTCAAGGTAATATCCAAAGTCTTGTATTCACTGCGTAATGGATGAAAGCATTTATCCACTAAAGGCCAAATTCTGCAGTGAGGATTGTCAAGATTCATGAATGATAACTGACATAAGTCAACTCCGAAAATGCTTTTCCATTTTTGCAAGTCAATGTATCCAGCAATTAAAAAAGCTTTCAAAAGCTTTTAGACATTGACAGAACAGGACGGACAATAGATGTTGGAAAAGGAAGCAAGAACGACTGCTAATTACAATGGGCTCTGTTCCTGCCAATGGCAGAGGTACTGGGAGATATGGTAACCCCCTCGACCTTTATGTCTGGTCACCAATTAGTTCTAGTCAAGAAAGTCCATGGGCAACCTATTCAATCTGCTAAGGTCTTAAGTAATCAATTATTGGCCACTGATGAGCGTCAAATGACCACCTTCGATGTCTCTCTCTTTACATTCCTGCTGGTGTTGGTTTCCCTGGAAAATCAGGGTGACCTCGCTGCCGGATTGGGAGGGGGGATCTCCAGTTACCCCAAATGGCATCTACCTCTAAACTCCCTGACCATCCCCCATTGCCTTCCCACACTGTGACAAGAAGATAAAGAAGACTTGTGTTATTGCAGCAGGATCTGATGATGAGTAGGCCTTGCCTGACTTCAGGACTCAAAGGCTGCTAGCCTCTGATTGGCAGGCAGTTTCTGACAACCCAGGACACTAGCATTGAGCCCAATGAAGGGCCAGGAAACTCGCCCAGGCTTACCAAGTCAGCTCTGACTGTCTTCTCAGCCAAGGGCAGGGGTACATTACTCACCACCGAAAGCCAGTGTGAGAAAAAAGAGGAACTTCATGCCCTCTGAGTCGATATATTAGGCACCAGGATTGTGGATGGTGCATAGGTTTGAACAATTTATAGAGCAAGAGATGTAGGGAGTGGATGAGGAGGGGGTTTGGACAGTGGGTGGAGAAAGGGTTTGGGAGGGTGGGTGAGGAAGGGGGTAGGGAGGGTGGGTGAAGAAGGGGGTTGGGAGGGTGGGTGATGAATGGTTTTGGGAGAGAGAGTGGACAAGGGGTTTGGGACAGTAGGTGGAGAAGAGGGCTGGGAGAGTGGGTGGAAAAGGAGGCTAGGAGAGTGGGTGGAAAAGGAGGCTGGGAGAGTGGTTGAAGAAGGACGTTGGGAGAGTGGGTGGAGAAGGGTGCTGGGAGAGTGGGTGGAGCAGGTGGTTGGGAGGGTGGGTGAAGAAGGGGGTTGGGAGAGTGGGTGGAAAAGGGGGCTGGGAGAATGGGTGAAGAAGGAGGCTAGGAGAGTGGGTGGAGAAGGGGTTTGGGAGAGTGGGTGGAAAACAGGGCTGGGAGAGTGGGGGGAGAAGGGGGCTGGGAGAGTGGATGGGGACGGGAGTTTGGGAGAGTGGATGGGGACGGGAGTTTGGGAGTGTGGATGGGGACGGGGGTTTGGGAGTGTGGATGGGGACGGGGGTTTGGGAGTGTGGATGGGGACGGGGGTTTGGGAGAGTGGATGGGGACGGGGGTTTGGGAGAGTGGATGGGGACGGGAGTTTGGGAGAGTGGATGGGGACGGGAGTTTGGGAGAGTGGATGGGGACGGGAGTTTGGGAGAGTGGATGGGGACGGGGGTTTGGGAGAGTGGATGGGGATGGGGGTTTGGGAGAGTGGATGGGGATGGGGGTTTGGGGGAGTGGGTGGAGAAGGGGTTCGAAGAATGGGTGGAGAAGGGGGTATGAATGTGGATGGAGGATGAGGTTGGGACACTGGATAGAGCAGGGGGTTCCCACAGCAATGGAGCAGCAGATGTAGACTGTGGATGGAACAGGGACTGCAGACTTGGGCAGTGAGTAAGGCAGGATGTTAGGGATGATTTAACATTTTTTCCTTCATATTTCTGCAGTGCTTATTATCATGTTGCTTCGGAGTCTTCTTAGATCGTAAGAACATAAGGAACAAGTGGAGAAGTAGGCCATTGAGCTCCCTGACTCCTATCCTGCCATTATGCAAGATCATGGCTGATCTGCTCCAGCCCTCAACTCCTGTTTCATGCTCACGTCTTAATATTTTAAATATCTACCTAGTGGTTCTTTAAATACTTTCAGGGATCTCAACTCCCCAACTCCTTGTGATCGAGAATTCAGATATTCACCTTGCTCCAGGAAAAGAAATTTTTTTCCACGTCATTCTGTAACTATGTCCCCTAGTTTGAGATTCCCCAACAAGTGGAAACATCTTCTCAACATCCAGCCTTTCACGTTCCCTGACAATCCTATATGTTTCAATCAGGTCACCCCTCATTCTTCTACACTCGAGTGAATAATGGCCGAATCTGTTTAGCCGTTCCTGAGAACTCAGCCTCTTCGTCCCAGGAATCAGCCAATAGGAGAGGATTTTAGATTAGATTACTTACAGTGTGGAAACAGGCCCTTCGGCCCAACAAGTCCACACCGACCCACCGAAGCTCAACCCACCCAGACCCATTCCCCTACACCAAACACTACGGGCAATTCAGCATGGCCAATTCACCTAACCTGCACATCTTTGGACTGTGGGAGGAAACCGGAACACCCGGAGGAAACCCACAGACACGGGGAGAATGTGCAAACTCCACACAGTCAGTCGCCTGAGGCGGGAATTGAACCCAGGTCTCTGGCGCTGTGAGGCAGCTGGGGATAGGTAATACGACCATATATCTTCAACAGGAAATTCAGAAAGGCAATAAGAAATTAATTTTGTTTACCCTTTCTACTGAAATTTGAAAGGATATCATCCTCAGCCTGAAGTCAAAGTTATCCATCCGTTGTATTGAGCATTTTGCTCTGGTTTTGAAGGAACGATACACTATCAACAAGATCTATATCTTACATGATGATGAACTCATTGAGCAGGTACGTTGGGGTTTCTTTGAACTGTTTACATGAGGGAGTGATATCCTTGAGAGTTTGCAAGCTTTTAAGTAGACAACTAAAGTTACCCACATGTACGTCTACAGAATGAAACCCTTAACCATCCTCTGTATCAGTTCTGAGGAAGGGTCACTGGACCCACCGGGTCACAATAACTCTGATTTCTCTTCACAAATGCTGCCAGACCTGCTGAGCTTTTCCAGCAACTTCTGTTTTTGCCTCTATATCTGTTGGCTTTGTGACCTAACATTGGACTGCTGTCCAAATCTGGCATTTTGAATAGTTTGTTCCATTTGCTGCAGCCTAAAGAAAAGTTCTGTTTTTGGAGACTTTGTAAATGGAATTTGAACAAAGCAGCATCTCTTGGCTTTATCAAATTCTGGTTCAGAAATGCTGATCAATATTACACAACATAGGAGTGAAGAAGATGTCTCTCTACATTACCTATGGTATTTCCTGGTAATCACTTTTCTGGGAAGGCAAATTGTACGTTCACTTTGGATAAAAAATTGGATTGGATATAGGAGTCAAGCAGTCTTCTCACAACAATTCCAGGATATTGGTGAGGTCACACCTAAACGACTGTTCACAGTTTGGGTCCATCTACCAAAGGAAGGATGTAACAGCAGAAGAGGGGCTGTGACCAGTCAGATTGGTTCCTAGAATGAGGTGGTTGTGTTATGTTGGAAGGTTGAGTAAATGAATTCAGTGTTTCTTGAAGTTCAGAAGAATGCGAGGAGATAGAATGGAAATCCATGGGACTGTTCTTAATGTCCCATATAACATAAAATATGACAGGTAGCTGCCTTCCTGTCCACTCCAACCTGCTCCTGATAAAATGAAGGTACGTGAGTGAGTGCCAGCATCAGCAACTGAACTGTATTTTTAAAAGAAATTAACAGGTATTTGGAATTGTTAACTTGATCTAAATATTACATTGGCAATGCCATGATATACTTGGCATGGGTCAGCTCTTTTCTTAAGCAGACTGGTTAAAAGATGGGAGGAAAGAGAGTGGTGGTCCATCCTTCTTCGGGTGGCGTGTCCACATCAAGAGCCTTCCCCTCGGCTGTCACTCCCCACCTTTATAAGTTCCCACATGGCTGGTGAATCTCGCACATAGGGTCACTCACACTCTCAGAATGAGATGCTGCCCAAGTAGAACCGGGATGGAGAGTTGAGTTGTGAATCTTTGGAAAACTGTATTTTGGAGAGCTGAGGATGGTCTGACATTGAGCCTATTCAAGGTAAAGGGTGGCAGATTTTTGTGTTCTAAAAGAACAAAGGGATATGGAGATAGTACAGGAAGGTGAAGTTAAGGTACATGTTAATTATAATTTTGTTGAATGGTGGAGCAAATGGCCTGCCCCAGTTCCTAATGCTTATATTTCATCTGTTCAACTGCAAAATGTATGTAAAAATTGATTCAGCATGGAAATAACAAGTTTTATTGAGACTGCTAAAAATAGCATTGCATTGCAAGTAATTAAAGAACTTGAGGATTGGGCCTCTATTTAACAAAAGGAAGCCTGGGCTGATATCAACAAATTTATCCAGAGAAGCCCCCCTCCTCTGTATCACAACACCACCCAGTGCGAAATGCTTCTTGTTAAAACATAAGCTTAAAGAAATTTTTTTGTTGATTATTTCCACAGTGTGACAATAAGAAGGTATTTCCTGATATAAATGTTTTCTACCTTGTCACAGGTGGTCCAGAAACGAGAGCCCCGTGATTACAGGTGTCTCTTCAGGGTTTGTTTCCTGCCAAGAGATCCACTTGTACTTTTACAAGATGATCCAGTTACTTTTGAATACCTCTACTCACAGGTATCTATTTGACATGAAGGATCATGGTAAGCCCCTTATAACAATCATGACTGACCACACCAAAAAAGGTTCTGTTTCCCAAGAGCGATAAAGCCGGAGGACGTATTCTGCGCTTAAAGTGGAATATATTCAAAACTAATACGCTGAAGTACATTAGGGAAGATTATGACCTCGTGCTAATATCACTGGACTATTAATCCAGAGACCCAGCTAATGTTTTAGGAGCCTCGGAACAAATCCTGCCACTGCAGATGGTGGAATTTGAATTATCTGGAATTAAGGGTCAAATGTTGATTGTTAGGAAAAACTCATCCAGTTCACTAAAATCCTTCAGGGAAGGAAACTACATACATGTGACCCAGACCCACAGCAATGTGGTTGTCTCTGAAACCACCCTCTGGGTAATTAAGGGATGTGGTCAGCGATACCCTCATCCCCCAAATGAATTTTAAAAATATTTCGATGAGGACTTTGGGGAACATACCTCTAAGGGAATGGAGTAAATCAGCTTGGGCAATTCACACAAAAATTAAATAGATTACTTTCAGACAATAGTAATTTTGGATAAGTCATATAAACATGACATTTGATAAGTGTGGCTGGTCTAGGAGAAATGGGTGACTTTGGATCTGCCAAAATCCCCACCTCCAGTGGTTTTGCACACCTGTCTGCATCTGTTGTAGATTAATAGTTAGGGATGAATTACCGTGATTAGTTAATAGTAATATTATCATTGTACAATTAATATAGCAAGATTGCAGATGGTGAACTAGATGGACTTCATTTTCATACATCCAGCAATTTCGGTATTTGTGAGATGTTCTGTATTCATGGTTAAAATTATAGTTGACATGTGGGGATTGGCAATTTGAGTTTTGTAGCAGCTAGAGAAAGTGAGGTGGTTCTCTGCAGAGCAGAGAAAATTAAGGGGAGATTTAATATGGGTGTCTATAAATACAAGCGGCTTTGACTGAGTAAATGAAAAGAAACTGTTTTCATTATTTTCACTTTGGTTCCTAACCTGAAGGCACTGGTTTAAGGTCAAAGAACAGTGGGCAGATGAGCAATGTTCCCTCTCAGAGGACCTGTAGATTTCAATGACTTCCGGTTCTGGAAGATCCTGCAGGAATTTCAGGATTGCATGCAGCAGAAAAATAATTTATGAGAAAGGAGGTGAAAGTTTATATTCAGTGTGTTATAATCTGAAATTCACTGCCTGAAAAATGGTGGATGTAGGTTTGACATTAAGATTTGTTTAGTGTTTGTAGATAATTTCTGCTCAACCTGTTTTTTAAATTAATTCATGGGATCAGGGCATCACTGACTAGGCTAACATTTGTTACCCATTCTGAATTGTCCAGATGGCAGTTAAAAGTCAAACCACATTGCTGTGGGTCTGGAGTCACATGTAGGCCAGACGGTAAGGATGGTAGACTCCTTCCCTAAGGAATGTTCGTGACCTAGATGAGTTTTTCACCAACAATGGTTCACTGTTATCATTAGACTTTTAATTCCAGATTTTTATTGAATTCCAGTTTCCAGCATCTACCATGGTGGGATTCAAACCCAGGTCCCCAGAACATTACCTGGGTCTCTGGGTTAAGAGTTCAGTTGTACCACTAAATGATCACCCTCCTTCAGAGCTCAGAGGTGTTTTTACACACCTCTGGAGCAGATGGGACTTACAGCCAAAACTCCTAGCTCAAAGGTAGGGACATTGCCACTGTACCACAGAGCCTTTGATTAGTTTTGGATACGTAGTTGTAAAGAAAATATGTAGAGCTACAAGGAAAGAACTAGGGTGTTGGTTTAACTGGACAGATCGTTCAAAGAACCAGCAGCAACACAATGCACTTGCAAAGCCAAGACAGACAAAGCTATGGACCAAGTGCTGGAAAAGGGGTTTTTGACAAGCGCATACTTGATGGGCCAAGGGGCATTTTTCTGTTGCATAGTTTTATTCTATTCTGTAATTTTGTGAAAGCATTTGTAAGTGGTGGCAATTTGTGTGGATATTTTCTAGATTGCTGTGTGATGCCTTTAGTAATCTCTTTTACAGAGTTGCAATGATGTGCTGCTGGAGAGGTTTGCGATGGAGATGAAATACAGCACTGCTATCCATCTTGCAGCACTGCAAATTCAGGAATGCATCCTCAGCTCCAACCATTCTGAGAAAGTCTCCATGAAGTACATTGAGTGAGTCAATACATTGGGCAGATTGAACTGGGCAATGCTTCAGCTGCACCTCACACCACACTATGTTCACACAGCACTATATGGACTTCTTGATAGCAAGACCCCTGTTTCATAAGCCATCACATCAGTCAGACACTTTCTTAGTGAGCTGCTTAATTGGCAAATCTTCCCATTAGTGTGATCCTTCATTAGCTAGTCTTCCTTTTATTGAAACTCCTTATTAACGAGATTCTTTATTAGTCAGTTTCCTTGTTAATAAGATTCCTAGCGAGTGAGACGTTTGTTTGGAGGAACTTGCTGTTAGTGAGGCATTGTTTGCATGAGTTTAGCCACTAGACCCTTCATTAAGGACACTCCTCATTGACAGCACTCAGTGTTTGTGAAACTCCAGTCTAGAGGAACTTCTCAGTTATGAGTTACTTCACTAACATGTCATAGAATTACCCCTTTAAGTGGAATTAATCTTAGATTCTTATTTTTAGTCTTCTACTTGAAGACTAACTCCTTGGCACTTCGTAATTCTTTAAATTTCATCCAGACCCGATTTTAAATTGGGATAGGAATGGAAGTCAACTTAGCATCAATCTCTACTGACACAAAAACAGGCCCAGACACCTTTCACTCCCAGACCCTGTCAGTGTGACCTCAATAGCTGTAACAGCAGTCCACTGATAGAGTCATAGAGATGTACAGCATGCAAACAGACCTTTGGTCCAACCCGTCCATGCCGACCCGATGTCCTAACTTAATCTAGTCCCATTTGCCAGCACTTGGCCCATATCACTGTAAACTCTTCTTTTTGATATACCCTTCCAGATGCCTTTTAAATGTTGTAATTGTACCAGCCTCCACCACTTCCTCTGGCAGCTCATTCCCTACACGCACCACCCTTTGTGTGAAAAAGTTTCCCCTCAGGTCCCTTTCAAATATTTCCCCTCTCACCCTTTGGTTCTGGACTCCCGCACCCAGAGAAATCACTTTGTCCATTTACCCAATCCGTGCCCCTCATGATTTTCTAAACCTCTATAAGGTCACCCCTCAGCCTCCGACGCTCCAGGGAAATCAGCCCCAGCCTATTCAACCTCTCCCTATAACTCATACCCTCCAACCCTGGCAACATCCTTGTAAATCTTTTCTGAAGCCTTTCAGGTTTCACAACTAGGAAGCAGAAGTGCAGTACTTGGTATATTCTTCCTGAGAAAACAAGAATTTTTTTAAAAATCCAACATGCATTGAATATTTCTAGCCAATATTTATTGCTCATCAAAATCAGGTTTTCAGTTCACATTGCTGTGTGTCAGCTATTGCTGTGTACAAATTAACTGCAATGTTTCTTTTATCATGACAGTGACCATATTTTAAAAGTACTTTATTAGCAATAAAGCACTTTGGGTCGTCCCAAGGTTCTGAATCATATACAGGGATCCCTGATTTACAAATGTCCAACTTAAGAATGCTCATACAGATCATTCTGCTAAAGCGTGCATTTTGTTAATGTGAATTCGCTATAACATAATTGACGAATTGGGGACACTGTTTCAATAGTGTGAACTTTTGTGTATAACACGACCATGGCCCCATTAGTTTAAATAGTGCTGCTATTATGTGATTTTCTTATAACACAGGTTTGCACGAGAACAGAACAATAGCGTTATAGCAGAACTGACTGTACTTATGAATGTGTTCCATTACATGTTCATAACGACCAGATATCCAAACATTTCCTGTACTTATGAATAGCTGCTTTCCATTGTCCTGTATTGTGTGCTGCCATGTGTACAAACCAACTTGTGAACAAACTCCAGAATGGAACCCATTTGCAAACCAGACACTCCCTATATTGGAAATCACTATGGCAACTAGTAAGTCTAATCTAATCAAACCAGACACTCCCTGTATTGGAAATCACTATGGCAACTGTCACAATGTAGTTGCAGCTTCAGATCACCAGATGGCTCTATGAGGTAGGGTTCTTTGTTCCAACTCCACCATCATTGTGCATAAGCTGCAACTATTAATTAATTGAACATGGGATTTTAAAACAAAATCACTCATAAATCATGGGTGATGCTGGCTGGCCCAGCTTTTCTTGCTCATCCCTTGTTGCCCTTGAGAAGGTGGTGGTGAGCTGCCATCTTGAACTGCTGCAGTCCACGTACTGTGGATTGACCCACAATGCCCTTAGAGTTGGAATTGCAGGATTTTGACCCAGTGACATTGAAGAAATGGCAATAGATTTCCAAGTCAGAATGGTAAGTGGTTTGGAGGGATAGTTTCCAATGTCACAAATATCATAGCTCTTCTGGGAGTCAGTACAGACACAATGGGTGAAATAGCCTTTTTCTGTACTGTACAATTCTATGATTGGGGTGAAATAGTTTTAAATGCAACCTTATTATTTTCAGGATGAATTGGGGAATTGAGAATTTTGTCTCATCAACTGTACTTGACAACATGAAAGAGAAAGATATCAGAAAGGCCATTAACTATCACCTTAAGAACAATCACAGCTTGATTGCACCAGGACAAAAGGTAATTCTTTATAACTGGCTATCCAAAGGTAAAAGTGAGTTTTTAAAAAAATCAATCTTTACTGCTTTCCACCCAATCACAGATGCTCTTTCTGCACGTACCCTTGAGTTTTTTTATGCCTTGTTTAAATACTGTTACATCTCAAAGTGCTCTCAGTTCTGACAAAGCATTCCCCATGTTAACTGTTTTCCTCCCTCCAATCATGCTACCCAACTTGCTGAAAATTTCCAACTTATTCAGGTATCTATTTCAGATTTACAGCTTTCTTGGTTGTTTTGCTGTTTTATAAAGCCATGACTCAATGTGTAGCGCACTTGCCGTTTGGTCAAAACATTGTGGATCAGGTCCAATTCTGGAGACTTGAGAACAAGTAACTTGGTTGATGTTGCAGTGCAGTAATGAGGGCATGCTGAAGTGCTTAAGGTGCCATCTGTTGAATGAGTCATTAAACCAAGGTCCCTTCCTGCTCTCCGGAGATTTCATAGAATAGAATCCCTCCAGTGTGGAAACAGGCCATTTGGCCCAACAAGTCCACACTGTCCCTCCGAAGTGTAACCCACCCTGACCCATTCCCCTATCCACGACTCTATATGTACCCCTGATTAATGCACCTAACCCACACATCCCTGAATAATATAGTCAATTTAGTGTGGCCAATGTACCTAACCTGCACATCTTTAGATTGTGGGAGGAAACTGGAGGAAACTCGTGCAGACACGGGGTAACATGCAAACGCCAGACAGACAGTGCCCCGAGGCTGGAATTGATTCCAGGTCCCTGGCACTGTGAGGCAGCAGTGCTAACCACTGATCCAAGAGCACAGGAGTATTTCAAAGACTTGGACAGTTCTTCTTGTGTTCAAGAGAATCGATAGCTCTCAATTAAGAGAACAAGCAAAATAATTATCGTTCATTTACACATTACGATAATGGAATCTTTTTACTGCACTGTGTACAATACTGATCACCATATGTATGGAAGGATATTAATGCATTGTGATTGGTGCGGGGCTTTACTAAACTGGACCTGTATAGGAGTTTAGATGAGTCAGAGGTGACTTCATTGAAACATGTAGGAACATGTGAAGAGGTTATTATCCCAAGTACAAAAGTTTCTAGTTTTATATTGAAGGGAAAATATTTCCCTTTACACTTTCATACTGTTGCTAAAGCAGGGCGGTGTAAAGTGTGAATGTTCTTTGCCTTCTAAGAATCAGTGAAATATTTATTTGTTACTTATTAAAGCCTCTTAAATATGTGTCTGAGTGACATTCTAGATCAAATCTGTATTCGTGAAGTATTAAAGAAGGAGAAAACAAACTTTTGCTGCTTTCTATGTTTCCATCTCCTGATGCTGTTAGCTCATTCCGAGTGTTTGGTTTTGCTGCCATTATTCATTCCTTGGTGATTTGTCCAAGTGGCCTTTCCTCATATGGGAACCTGGTCGTGAATGGTTGCTGTATTCAACTGTAGAGGGCATCACAATGAAGCCCTGTCATACCCAGAGAAAAAAACCCCATAAAACCGGCAGATGACACATACTGGTCTGCCCCTCTTTTAATCAAGCTTCATCAAGGGCCGAAGGGCCTGTTCTGCGCTGTATTGAAATTAAGCTTCATTGTGTCCAAGGAGCACAATTCTTTTTAAACTCGCTATTTTCTCCATTTGTCTCCACCTTAAATCCAGCCTGAGTTAATGGCCATCATCTGAAGGGCAAAATCTGAACTTTTATCCCTTAACCCAAGGTCATTGAGGCCTATTTAAAGGAATGAAAGACGTGTACCTAACAATATTCTTTTTCACAAAAGAAGTCACAAATACTTCAGACCAAGTGACCCTGTTTTGAAATGCTGTCATTGTTATAGGACAGGAATCCTAGCAAACAATTTCCACAAGACAGGCTCCCACAAACAACAACACGATAACTAACTAAGGTACCTTGATAAAATGTTGGCTGAGTGGTAAATATTGGCCACTACTGTACTTACCATGGAATCTTGTTTAATTCTCTTTGTGGAATATCTCACATCTCAATCAAAGGATGGCAACTTTGTCCCTGAAGAACAAAAATGAAGTTTTCCCAACAATTGGCAATAGATTTATGATCATCACTAGACTCTTTAATTCCAGATATTTATTGAATTAAAATTTCACCATTTTCCATGGCAGGATTCAAACAGTTCACAGGGCATTATCTGGGTCTCTGGATTAACAAAACAGCAATAACAGCACTAGACTATCACCTCCTCTATCAGTCAGCCAATCATTAATGCGTGCCTGTAAAGTGCCTCTCATCCTAAGTGCTTCAAGTTAATCTTAGCACCAGTGCAGAATTATCCTTTATCTTGAATCACCCTTCGATTTTTTTATCCATATACTGCATTTTAATAACACTTTTACAATCCCTCTATGGTCTCATACATCTCTAGGAAACTTTTCCTCCTTGACCTACAAGTCCATATCCTTTTAACCTCATCATGTGTTTGCCTTTTCTGCTGCTGTATTCCTCAATAAGAGACTTCAGTTGTGTATTTTCCTCCACTGCTTCTGCCTCTCTTTAGACATCCTCCTACTCAGCTGTGAAGTGATGTAGGAAATTCCACTGTAACCAGCACTATTAAGTTGAAGCTTGTTTGTAAAGAGTGCTTTAAACAAAATTGCTTTTTTGGGAAATGCAGTTTCAAAGCTGCATATTTTAAAATTAGGTCATAAGTTTTAATTAAAGCTTCTCATATTGTAAGCCCAGTTAAGCATTTCAATATTTTTGTGTATGAAAGATTAAAGTTGATCAGCCCCTGAAATTGCTCATCATTATCTATCAGCCACTTTGTGATCCCCAGCGTTAACTGCAGACGTTCAGGACATTACATTTTAGGGAGGAAAACCAATTGTTCACAATATAAAGAATATCTTTGATAAATTGAGCTTCATGAATATACATCGATTATTTGATATTAAAACTCTTTTTTTTGTAAAGCAGTTATTTAAATCCATGCAGCAAAGATAAAAGATAAAATGTATTCATCACATGGATTTTCCATTAATTTCTTTCAAATCAGAGGAAGTGTGCCTTGTTGTTTTATGGTAATAAACTCAACTGGATTAATTTGTTAAATAATGAAGTCATGGAATCAAAATGTGAAGATGGCAAATTAAATAGACATCTGAAAATTTAGACCTATAATTATGTCTGGGAAGGAAATGCTGAAAATCATGGTATATGCATTGAAGGAGAGAGTTATTGTAGGGTCTTTATAAACATGCAAGATTGAGTTTAAAGAGGATGTAACCACAGGGCCACACCTGCTGCCAATGCATAACCTGATTTGCTGATAGGTGTTTTCTGTCATTGTACTGAATCACTAGTTGGAAAATTCCAGGCGGGATTCCCATTATTTTCCATTGAAAGTCTTTGACCATTTTTGATCAATGTTGCCACATGTGCAACGCTGTTGGGGACATCTTTTCATTAAAATAACTTTTCATGCCAGTATATTAAAATACACTCATTCTGTTTGAAGCAACTGATATCCACGGCACAAGTCCGGCTGAATTACCTGAACATACTGAGTGATCTTCGAGCATATGGAGGGAAAACCTTTAACGCAACCCTTCTGGTACGTAGGGAGAAACAGAAACTGGCTCATTTTTTTAAACTAGTCTTTTTTGTCATCTTGAATAAGTTTCTAATGAAATGCAACTTCTTCAACTGCAGGACAGCGAATCATTTATCACATTGTTGGTCGGAGCCAAATATGGTATCAGCGAAGTTGTTAACAGCAAACTCAATATTATAAACCAGTTAACAGACTTCAACAGCATCCAGAAGTTGGAATTGACCTTTGAGTATGAGAAGATCAGCGTGGTGAACATCTACCTGGTGGATGTGAAGGTAAAGGCTATTGATGCTAACTGCTTGCTTGAACGAGGACTTAGTACATTTTCTGATACGGGTGTTGTCTGGTCAAATCCTTGCTGCTGTGACCTGTGCTGCAGTAACATTTGTTCAGCAATTATTCCTTTCCTCAGTTTGCTAATGTTTTGCAATGAAGTTACTTGCGGGTGACTCTTACCTTTGCTCACTGTCAATCAGACAGCAGATGGCTTTAGTACGTAGCCGCACTGGCACGTCCATGATCCCAACATCAATAGACCTGACTGCAATTTAACTCGGCCCTGAGCTAGGGAGGTCTCTGCATATTTCCAGCCAGGCCAGGCCAATCTGATCAAGCCCAGAAAGTGAAGTGAAGGAAAGGGAGGAGGTACTAAGGACATTTACCAAGGAAAGGTGGGATTTCTGCCTGTCTGCCAGCCCATCTTGCCTGTTTTCCCAGAATGCCAGTGACACTAATCTGCTGACACCGGAGTAATTTCCAAAGGCAGCAGTGACTAGGCCACTGCAGATCAGTGGAAGGCAGGCTCTTCGAGTCATAATTCCTGCCTCTCCAATTACAAATTAATTCTGTTCCTCTGAATCATTCAAGCAATTTCTCCAGCACGAGGTTAGCCTGTCTGGCTTCTAGCTCCTGGTTTATCCTTTGCTCCTTTTTGAATAACAGTACTACATTGGCTGTCCTCAAGTCCTCTGACTCTTCTCCTGGGCCAGACAGGTATAGAAAATTATTGCAACGTCCCTGATTTCGCCCCTTGCCTCACTCACCAACCTGGAATATACTTCATCCAGCCCTGGACATTTATCGAATTCTAAGCCAGACCACTCAGAGCTCTCTCTGTTAATGATAATTTATTTAATTGTATCACAGACCTTCTCCCTGATTTCTGTATGCATATTGTCCATTTCACAAGTGAGTACTGTCTGAAAATATTCTTTTGGAATCCTACCTACATCCTCTGACTCCCTGCCTTACTCTGTGGTCCCAATGGCACAACTCTTTTACTCTAAGTGTAAACCAGTTTAGGATTTCCTTCTATTTTAATTGTTAGTATCCCTTCATGTCACCAATTCTGGTCTCCTATTCTCCATTTTAAGTTCCCTCTTGAACATTCAGTACTCCTCTAGGATTTCAGCTGTTTTCAGTCCTGGATATCTGCCATAAGTATCTCTTTATTCTCTAAATCCATTGCTGTGTATCCTTAGATATCCAGTGCTCACAGGATTTAATGGTCCCACCCCTTCTTTTATTGGAACACGGTGGCCCTGTACTCTCCATATTTCCTTCTTGAATGCGCCCCATTTTTCTGTGACATGTTTGCCTGAAAGTTATAAGAAATTGTTGCATTTAAATATTAATGATTAATTGAACTCATCCCACTCCTACATTGGAACAGTGACTGTATCTGAAAAGTAATCTGTGTTTGTAAAGTGATGTCTAGTGGCTCTGAAATATGCTATATAAATGCAAAGTTTCCGTTCGGGAAGTTGGCAATAGTTAGTACTTAACAACACCAAGACATTTTTAATGATGAAGTTTAGGTTTTCATAATACAATCCACCTCTCCCATTCAGAAGAGGAATAAATCAAACCCCAGATATTATTCCTAATTGTAATAAATGTTGTTAGAAATTTGCAACGTTTTACATTTGCTTTCACTTCTCCTTTCTCTCTTTTTTTTGTCTGTATCCAAACAATTTTTCTTATTCTTTGTTTCTCTTTCTGAGCCCAATTTGACTCATTCACCTGCCTGCTCTATTGTCCCTGCTTCTTTCTCAATCCTTGAATTTCGTGGTTAAAGAAATAGATTGTTTTATCCAGTATTTGCCCAGATCTCAGATTCCCTGTTGCCCTTACTTATCAACTCGCAATTTCAGCATTGTACAACATTTTCATGCTATAGATGAAGGAAAACAAATGAGGGAAGACACTGCACCCAGCAAATTCAAGGAAGCTAATGCTGAGCAAAATCTTTAAAATGAGTGAGCTGATATCATTTTCAGGTTAGGTCTGTTAGTGGAAAAGTTTAATTACTGACTCTGTTTTTATTTACAGTCTCTGACGTTGGTACTGGAAACTCGTCATGCTAAAGACCTTGTGTATTTGATTGCTGGATATCATAGGCTATATGTGAACTCAACAGACTCCATATTCATCTGGCCTGGCAACTATCAAAGTCAGACAACTGAAGAAGGTAATACATTAGTCGTTTCTTTTTAAAATAAGAATCCCAGTTTTATTCCTGCCATACTTTTGCCCAAGAAACACAGAGAGTGATAGATGCCTGGAATGCAGAGGCAGTAGACAGGCACGATAGATTAATTTAAGGTGCATCTGGACAGATGTATGAGTAGGTGGGGAGCAGAGGGATATAGATGCTTAGGAATTGGGCGATAGATTTAGACAGTGGATTTGGATCGGCTCAGGCTTAGAGGGCCGAAGGGCCTGTTCCTGGGCTGTAAGTTTTCTTTGATCTTTGAAAGCAAACTTCCAAATGTGAATTTTGTTTCTATTGTCACTACCCCCAGGCAGAACTATGTTTTCTCTGCCATTTGTTAACATTCCAAATCCGACAAGGATGTTCTGAATACTGATTGAATCCTTGGTTAATGTCAGCTTTTATTAAGTGGCAACCTTTACATCCTGTGTGAAAGTTGCAGTTTCAAGTAACACTTGAAGACTCTCTCACTGACTGGATGCTGAACATTAAGACTTGGGAAAGCTTAGATAATTCTGTCTACTATTTGGAAAAAAGGAAAGGGGTTTCTCCTGGCATCTTGGTCTGTTGTACCAGACTTGGTGTAGTGCAACGTGACAAGATTAATTATTGGCCACAGAGAAAAGGCATCTCTAGGTAGATTGAATCTCCTATCCAGTTTTAAAGGGAGATGAGTGGGTCTGAGACTAATATTTTATAATTTAAAAAGGGCAATTATGTATGCTCGAAAACTGCACACCTAAGATGAACTGGGACACTAAGTTCAGGAACAGACTGATATAGAAGTAAAGGTTAGATATTTAAGGGATATTTCAAAATAAGTATATTTAAGAGTAAATATATTCCTACTGTAAAAAAGAAGTTGCAAAGGAAGAACAAACCATCTATGGCCAACTTAAGAATTTAAGGAAGGTACTGAGATTAAGGAAGAAGTATAATATGATTAGCAGATCAGATATTGGACAGAAGATAAGGAATGGCACAGAATGACAAAAAGATGAATCAAGGGAAAGAAATTAGAGTATGAGAGGATGCTAACTAGAAAAGGAAGAACAGATAATGTGTTTTTACTAGTATTTAGAAAGGAAAAGATTAAGTAAGGTGAGTGGTCCTCCTGATAGTGAGAATGGGGAGAAATTAATATATAATAAATAAATGGCAGTTGAATTAAACAAATATTTGCTTCTGTCTTCACTATAGAAAATACAAAAACACTCTAGTAATAGCTGTAAATCAAAGGGAGAGAGAAACCTGGTGAAATTACAATTAAGAGGGAAGTGTGATGAAGCCAACAGGTAGACCTCTGGGCTGACAGGCTTTCAGGCCCATTTGGACTTCATCCTGGGTCCTTAAACAGAGGGACCAATGTGAAAGTCGAAGCATTGATGTTGATTTTCCAAAGTTTCATAGATTTGGATAAGGTTCTATTGGACTGAAGTGTAGCAAATGTTATGTCATTATTCAAGAAGGGAGGGAAAGAGGAAACAATTGACTTGTCACAGGGTAGGTGTTAGAATCATTATTGAGGAGCTTATAGCTGGACGCAACTCTAGCTATTTGGGAAGAATCAGCATTATTCTGTGAAAGGGAAATCGTGCTTAATCAATTTATGTCAATCTTTGAAGTGTTAGCCTATGCTTTGGATAATGGAACCTGTAGAGATACTATACTTGGGTTTTCAGTGGGATTTGATGTGCCACATAAAAGATTATTGCACCAAATAGGACCCAAATATTAACATATTTGAATTGATAGAAGATTGGCTGGGTTCAAGTCACATCTGCTCCAGAGATGTGTAATAACATCACTGAGCAGGTTAATTAAAAATATCTAGAAGATTGACTGGCTGACAGAAAGAGAGAATGTGTTTGAAAACGCTCTCTTTCTGATTGGCAGGATGATGAGTCCCAGAAGAATCTGTGTTGGGGCCTCAGCATTTATAACAATGATTTAGATATGGGGAGGAAAGCCATGGCAGCTAAACTTGCAGATGACTCAAAGATGGGCGAGGAAGTATGTTGTGAAGAGGACATAAGGAGCTTTCAGATGGGTGTCAATCAATTGAATGAGCGCCCAAAAATTAGATTCTAGATTGGAGTGGTGCTGGAAAATCACAGCAGTTCAGGCAGCATCCGAGGAGCAGGAAAATCGACGTTTCGAGCAAAAGCCTGATGAAGGGCTTTTGCTCGAAACATCGATTTTCCTGCTCCTCAGATGCCGCCTGAACTGCTGCGCTTTTCCAGCACCACTCTAATCTAGAATCTGGTTTCCAGCATCTGCAGTCATTGTTTTTCCCCTGCCCAAAAGTTAGGCCAATGTAGTATAATGTGGAAAAATTATTTAGTTTGCAAGCAGAATAAAAATAAAGCAGAGTATTACTTAAAGTAAGAACAACTGCACCATTTCAAGGAGCAGAGATATCTATATGTGATAGTGCATGATTCACAAAATGTTAGTTTGCATGTGCAGCACATAATTATGAAGGCTAATGGAATGTAAACATAAAGGTATTTTGCTTCAATTATCCAGGGAATTGATGACAGTACAGCTCTAATATTTCATGTAGTTTTGGTCTTCTCAATTAAGGAAGACCATAAATGTTTTTAAAACAGTTCAGAGGAGCTTTCTGAGATTGATACCTGGAATGTGCAAGTTGTCTTATGAGAAAAGGTTGGGCAGACTGCCTTGTTTCCTTTGGAGTTTAGAAGTGCAATCCTTGACAAGTTGGAAATGGAAATGGCCTGTCCTCTTGTGGGTGAATCAAAAATTAGAGGTCACAGTTTTTAAAAGAATACAATCTTTTAGAGCAGAGATGAGTGGGTGGCACGGTGGCACAGTGGTTAGCACTGCTGTCTCACAGCGCCTGAGACCCGGGTTCAATTCCCGACTCAGGCGACTGAATGTGTGGAGTTTGCACGTTCTCCCCGTGTCTGCGTGGGTTTCCTCCGGGTGCTTTGGTTTCCTCCCACAGTCCAAAGATGTGCGGGTCAGGTGAATTGGCCATGCTAAATTGCCCGTAGTGTTAGGTAACGGGTAAATGTAGAGGTATGGGTGGGTTGCGCTTCGGCGGGTCGTTGTTGGGCCAAAGGGCCTGTTTCCACACTATAAGTAATCTAATCTTCAGGAGTGTTTTTCTTTCAGATGGTTGTTGGGGGCTGCGGTCATTAAATCCTTTTTAAGGCAAAAGTATTTTGCCTTATAAATATTTGTGAAGCAGGAGAATGAAAGGTTATCACATGGAAGTGGGGAAATGGAATTTAAAGCACAAATAGATTAATTATGGTTGTATTGATTGGCAGAGAAGATTTTATTGTCCAAGTGACTCACATCTGTTCCCAAGTAGTATGGGCTTACATAGTCATAAAGCCCTACCTCTTCTCTTCGCTTTCCGTTCAGTCAATTTCCTGGATGTAAAGGCTCAGTTCCTTTTCTCAGTGTACATTTCCTGCTATGACATATCATCCACACAGTCAGTAAAGATAAAAGGCAGCTCACCCACCATCCTCTCAAGGGCAATTGGGGATGGGCAATAAATGTTGGTCATCCAGCAATGCCCTCATCACATGAATTAATGTATGAAAAAACACAGTGTAAAGGACAGGAGGACTCTTCTCTCAGACCCTTTGAGATGTGAGCAGATTATTAGAAATCGAGGTTAACGGACTGTTCAGCTCCTGTGGGTGTTGTACCTAAGGGATGGTAACAATTTTCATGTCCAAGACAATTCTTCCATTAGACTGATCAGTTCTGTGGAGCACTAGCGAGGTTTGTGATTATTGGCATCACTTTCAGACAGTGACTCTTTGCAATGAAGTTATGATAGAAAATAAACTCATGTCAGTTTAAACACGTTTCCCTCTCAGAATGATATCAGTAGCAGTGATCTGAGAGAGATGAGTGAATCACAGTTGAGACACAACTCACATTTTCCAATGGCATTGCTCACTCTGACTTTATGCCAGTTAGGTGAGTTTCAGTTGCTGATAGGTCTTGTTAAAATTCCAGAATGTAGGAACTTACATTTTATCATATGTATCCGTAGGATCTAGAAAGTGTTGAAAGCTTATTCAAGGAATGTCTCAATCAGAAATATTGATCAAGAAATAGGATATCAAATTTTATTTACTGTAAAAGTTACTACTTTTCCTTTAAAATCATGAGTAATAGCCTGGCACTGTATTTGAGTGGTGTCCTGAAGCTGAATGAACACGTACAATTGGTATGACTTCAATACTGAAACTTTAACAGTTAAAGGCTCCACCCCAGGTATTTCCTTCAACTAACTCCTTGCAGACAGGAATATCCTGTTTTCGTGAAGAAACTTATCCAAACAAACATTTTCAAGCAAAATAAATAACTTAAACAGAAAGGAAGAGCATAGAAGTTAATCATTGAAGTTTTTATAATTTTTTGTAATTCATTAATGGGATGTCAGTTATTGCCCATTCCTAATTTCCAGGAGGGCATTTTAAGATGGCAGAATTCAGTTTTTAACAAAATATTAGATGGTTCCTTCATCTGACCTTAGATGTAACTTTTTTACTGTGCAGGTGACGAAGCCCAAGGATTAAGTGATTCAGAGTCATCATCAGACATTCAATCTATAGATATCCACAAATTGAGAAATGGATTCATAGGGCCTCTGACTGAAGAAAATGAGGACATTGAGAACTCGGAAAGTGAGGCTACAGACAGTGACTGCTTACGGGAGAATATCCAGGAAGAGACCAGTTGCAGCACAGGGGATGTGTCTGATCTGAATGATGAAGCAACAAGTCAGGGAGGAGACTTTTGTGATAGAAGCTGTTCTGCTGACTCTATGGACGAACTGCAAACGGAGACTTCAGCTCCACACTCACATGGTGAGATTTCTGAAGATGATGACAAAGATTCTAACACTGAAGAGAGTGATGGTGAGCCAGTTACAAAGAAGCACTGTACCATGGAATTGAAAGACAGTTTTGAACAACCTTCAGCAGACTCCTTAGCCTCTACTCCGACCCTTTCTAAATGCTTTGCACGTTTTACAAAGGTGGTTTGCTCTATTCCTGACCTCAGCCAAAGTGAGAACCCATGCACTGCAGAAGTTTGCAACCAGTGCCCCAGGAACGAGGACGACAGTTCTGCAGAAGGGGACAAGTCTTGGAATTTGACAAGTCATGGCCTGCTCACTGAGTTACCACCTGCTATTGATGGGGACTTATACAGTGAGGTCCTCACTATCCCGATTCTGGATCCTCCCCCTGACGAATTTTTCGATGCAGCTGAAAAGGTTACTCATCTGGAAGGTTCAGGTGACATCAAATTCAGTGGAACTGAAGCAGGTAGGTCTGACAGATGACAATCAGGTTTCCACTTGCTTCCATTTACCCCATACAACAAATTAAATGAAATCCAAAATATATTTGAACACATTTTCAAACATACTTAAGAATGATGAATAATTAAAATATATTCTGTGTTTATTTTAATTCACTTATTACATGTTACCAATGCACCTTTATATACCTGACTAGTGATGACACATGAGGAACAGGTACTGAGTTCCAGTGATGTGAAGAATCTGAATTAAACAGGCAATGATGAAATTATTGCCATCCCCACAAGTTAAAAATTGCATCTTCAGAAAAAATTCAATTTAGTCCCATTGTTGAGCTCATTTGAAAAAGTCAATTTTAAGTAATTGACATATCTGAGAATTACAAAGCTTTTAATCTCGAGACAATTAATCCCTGGTAAAGTCATTCAGTTTCTAAAGAAATAAACAGATAAAACAATTTAAGAAAATTATACTTCACTAAAAATAGAAGAATTCACTAAAAAAATTTTCTCCAAATTAAAACTTTTTACCCTTGGTATGCCTTTGATCATTTTCCAGACCAGTTTAGTGAAATCGTGGTCACTATTATGGAAGTACTTTCCTGCTGATACTTCTTGAATCTGCCCTGCTTAGTTTCCAAAACCAAAATCCAGAACAGCCCTTGATCATCACAAAAAGGGATGAGAACAATGTTCCCTAATGGAGAGCCAGTTTGACTTTGGTGGTGGGAAAGTTTTTTGAAATGATAATCTGGCTCAGAATTAACAGTACTAGGATAAGTGTGAGTTATGTAAAGCAAGCATCAATTTAGAGCATAGAGAAATACAGCACGGAAACAGACTGTTCAGTCCAACTTGTCCATGCCAACCAGCTATCCTAAATTAATCTAGTCCCATTTGCCAGCACTTGGCCCATATCCCTCTAAACCCTTTTTATTCATATACCAATCCAAATGCCTTACAATTGTACCAGCACTTCCTCTGGCAGCTTATTCCATACACACACCACTCTCTGCATGACAAAATTGCCCAGTAGGTCCCTTTTACGTCTTTCCCCTCTCACCTTAAGCCTCTGCCCTCCAGTTTGGACTCTACAACCCTGGGGAAAATTCTTGTCTGTTTACCTATCCATGCCCACCATGATTTTATAAACTTTGATAACATCACCCTCAGTTTCTAATGCTCGAGAGAAAATAGCCCCAGCCTATTCAGTATGTTTAAAGGCAGATAATTTTTACATAACTTGTATAAGAGGGAATAAAGAGGATTGTTGAGGGTAATTCAGTTAATGTAATGTATATAAAGTGTTTGATAAGGTATCCTGATCCCTGATGAAGGGCTTATGTCCGAAACGTCGAATTTCCTGTTCCTTGGATGCTGCCTGACCTGCTGCGCTTTTCCAGCAACACATTTTCAGGTTTGATAAGGTATCCCAAAGTAGGTTTGCTGTCAAATTTGAAAACCTTGGAATACATAAAAATGAAATGTCTGAAGGACTCTAAATGGGTAGCAGTAATTACACTTTTTGGACTGGAGGGAGAAAGTGATCACTGCTGTTTCCCATGGTTAAAAAATAGGATCACTGTTTTTCTTGATAAATTTTAGACTTCAGTGTAAGCTTTAAGAGGATATGAAATGGCTGTGAAATGGACAGACATGTGGCAGATGACATGTAATGGATTTAATATTTTTATATGGTGAGTGTGTTCGATCCAGAACGTGTTACCTGAAGGTGTGGTGGAAATAGATGTAATCATGGCTTTCAAGAGATAACGGGTGTAGGAAAGATTTATAAGATTGGTCGCAGGTATAAGGGATTCAAATTTGATCAGCAGGGTTGTACAAGTGAGACTGTTCACCTTCAAGAAGTGATGTTGAAAGGAAGAGCGATCTAGACAGGGCAGATACAAAAAAAAATTAAAATGACTGGTGAAGTAACAGAAGAGAACATGGAAAACCTTAATATGCAGTTGGTGGTGGTGGAGGAAGATTCAGTAATGTCTTTGAAAAGAGAGTTGATAGTAAAAGTTAAAAATCACACAACAGTGTGTTAAAGTCTAACAGGTTTATTTGGAAGCACTAGCTTTTGGAACGCTGCTCCTTCATCAGATGGTTCATCACAACCACCTGATGAAGGAGGGTCGCTCCGAAAGCTAGTGCATCCAATTAAACCTGTTGGACTATAACCTGGTGTTGTGTGATTTTTAACTTTGTACACCCCAGTCCAACTCATTGATAGTAAAAAGGAGACCAATGGTAGTAGTTGATCAGTGAATGGGATAAGGTTATAAGGTTGTAAAGAATAGTTGAAAGGCTGAGAGTTGGGAGTGTTTAGAAAAAAAACTGGGTGATCAAAAGCCAGGCGAGAAGTGTAAAAAGAACAGGAGAATGAACTAACCAGGAATTTAAAAGAAAATCTGAAAAGTTTTTAAATTTGTGAAGAAAGGAAGTGGGTGGCTAAAATAGATGTTGGTCCCTTGGAGGAAGAGACAGGAGAAATTATTATTTGTACCCATCTTCACAGTAGACTACACAAATACATAGGAGAACTGTTGATTAATCAAGGAGCTAACAAGGGTGAGGAATGTAAAAGTGATTAATATTAGTGGAGGAAATGAATTAGAGAAACTTAAGAGACTAAAAGCTAACAAATCCTAAACTCTCTTGATCTACATCCTGGGATTTCAAAAGAGGTAGCTATAGAGATAGTGGGTGCAAAAGTTATGATTTTGCAAAATTCCATTTTAAAAACACCAGTCCAGCATATTAGAAGTAGGCAAATGTAACATTGCTCTTCAAGAAAGAAGGGAGAGGGAGAACAGGGTAGTTATCTTGACAACAGTTGCTGGGAAAATGTTGGAAACTATCATTAAGGAAGTCTTAATAATGCATTTAGAACAATATAAAAGGATAAGACAGCACCAACATGGTTTTATGAAAAGGAAATGGTTTAATTAATTTATTAAAGCTTCTTGAGGATGTGATTACTGCTGTCCATTTTATTCTTGATTGAGTGACAGGAAACAGAGTAATGGCTGATGGATATTTTTCATCTAGTGAGGTTTACAATAGTGCTCCCCTTTGGTTGACACTGGGGATTTTTTTTGCAGGAGATATTTTCAAAGCTTGCAGATGTTACAAAATTCAGAAGAATTATAGATGTAAGAAGACAGTTCAGAAAACATTGACAACTTAGTGACGTGGGCATTTAGGGCAGATAAATTCAATGTAGAAAGGTGTGGGTGGTGCAGTTTGGTAGGAAAGAAATGGGCAGACAATATAAGATCTCCTTCCTATCGGAAAGTTGAAAGGGTTCAGAAATGATTTACAAGAATGTTGCCAGGGTTGGAGATTTTGAGCTATAGGGAGAGGCTGAATAGGCTGGGGCTGTTTTCCCTGGAGCAGCGGAGGCTGAGGAGTTAATTTATAGAGGTTTACAAAATCATGAGAGGCATAATCGGATAAATAGACAAAGTTTTTTCGCTGGTGGGGGAGTCCAGAACTAGAGGGCATAGGTTTAGGATGAGAGGGGAAAGATATAAAAGAGACCTAAGGGACAACTTTTTCACGCAGAGGGTGGTACATGTATGGAATGAACTGCCAGAGGAAGTAGTGGAAAGATTGGGTTGGGATATCTGGTCGGCATGGACGAGTTGGACCAAAGGTTTGTCTCCTTGCTGTACATCTCTATGACTGTGATTCTATAAGAGATACGATTTTTAATGTCTGCAGGAGCAGAAAGAACCAGTTGTTTGTCTGCATAATTCATTAATGGAGCCATGACAAGTAGAGAGAGCTGTTTATGAAGTATGCAGTAATCGGGTCTTCATTAATACGGATATAGGGGTCAAGAGCAGGGAGGCTATTCTGAACCTATACAGGATACTGGTTATATCTCATTTGGAGGATGGCATACAGTTCTGGGTGCCACACTTTTAGAAGGATATGAATGCATTGGACAGAGTACAGAAAGGCCTATGAGAATAGTTTCAGTGATGAGAAATTTCAGCTGTGAAGATAGATCCGAGAGGTTGAGACTGTTTTGCTGGAGAGGAGAAGGCTGTTGGGAGATTTGATAGAAGTTTTGGAAATTGTGAGTGGTGTGTACAGAATAGACAGGGAGAAACTTGTGCCTGCTCTTAAAGGGATTGAGAACCAGAGGGTACACCTTCAAGGCATTTTGCAAAAAAAGCAAAAAGTGAGAAAAATGAAATTCATGCAGCACATTGTTAGGATCTGGAATGCACTGCCTGGAGGTGTGATGGAGGGAAGGTGAATTAAAACGTTCGAGAGGGCATTGAACAATTATTTAAATTGAAAACAAATGTGCGGCATTGTGGAGAATAGGCAGGAGTCTGACACTAGGATAAAAACGCTCAGACATCCAGTGCAGACTCAATGGGCCAATTAGGTATCCATCTGTACCATGACAATTCTGTGATTCCGTGTGGATGAGAAATTATTCACTTTCATAGTAAGAATGGCAAAGTAAATCTGTAAAATGTTTGAATATTCGTGTATAGAGAGACTTGGGTGTACTGGTGCATTGAACTCAGAAAGTTATCATGCAGGTACAGAAACAATTAAAGTAAAGGCTCTTTTACTTTTTTGTAAGGTGATGGGAGTATAAGGATAAGGAAACAGAGGAGAATAAATTTTTTCGAGAATTAAGGACTAAAAATGTCCCCAGTATTGTTGATATTCTGAGCTGTGGTTTTGACAGACACTTATCCTTCTGGAAATCGAAATACAATACATTCATCAGTTCCCTTTTATCCATGGGACATGTTCCTTCCTCAAAGAACTCTAATAGATTGGTTAAATGTGATTTCCCATTCACAAAACCACGTTGATGTACCTGATTATTGAAAGTTTATCCAAGTGGCCTGTTATAACTTCTTTATAACTTCTGACATTTTCCCTGATGTTAAGCCTGTTATTCCCTGCTTCCTGCTCTCCTCCCATTTTGAGTAAAGAAATTACAATTAACTGTATTCCAGTTTATTAGAATTTTTCCTGAATCTCAGGAAATATAGATAATTAAAACTAAGGCAACAACTATCTCACTGTGTGTTGGGGGGTGGGGTGGAAGGGAGGTCCCCGAATTACAAACATCCAAATTAGAGACACTAATGTATTCAAACATGATGCCGGGATGTATTAATTTTAAAGATCTGATAGATGGAAGTTACTTACAAATGGTTATTTTACATTTTCCTGCATCGCACTCTGACTAGTCATTTCTTTTAATATTCTTGAATAAAGTCCATCAGGACCTGGGCACATGATGGAGGGCTTATGCCCAAAACATCGATTCTCCTGCTCCTCGGATGCTGCCTGATGTGCTGTACTTTTCCAGCACTACATCCTCGACTCTGATCTCCAGCATCTACAACTCCTAGATCTACAACTGTCCAAATTGTGAAGGAGGGAGTCGGCCATCATGAATCACAGCAACATTCTAGCAAAGCTTGACCTGTTGAACCTAAGCAGAGCAAGCAGAAGTGCCATTTCCTTGTGACATTAGTGGTTAGCTCCTAACTGCAACATAGCTTTCATTGAAAAAAAAATGACATGTTGTTGAGCAGCTGAAATTGTCATTAACCGTGTAACATTCCTTGTTGCCAAGCAGCCAAACCCTAGTTCAGTCTACTGTCTCAAAGAGAGCTGAACCTGGAGACTATGTAGGAAGATAGTGTTGTAACTATTGTCAGGATAGTGGACATTTAGCAGCATGATATTCTAGGTATGGTTGCAGAACAAGAGTACATTTGTGATTTTGGTATATCTTCCCATTGAGGCACAATACTGGCAAGGGCACAAGCATTTAACCAATGAATCCTTGTTCCATTGAAAAATCCACTTATAAAAATTCACCCTAATGTGCCCTTAGAATCACTGGAATAAATCATTTCAAGGGGCAACTCTAGTACAAAAAATACATTTGATACGCTGATCATAAAATAGAAAGGAAGATAGAAACTTGAGGTTTTGCTCCTTATCCATTATTCAATTCATTTTATTTAAGATAGGGCAGTTCTTCTTTGTATAGCTCTATTGGTATATTCAAGAACTTATTTCGATACAGGTTGAAAATCAATTAACAATAGAGGCCAGTGATTACATGTATATGCTAAGAGTCATGTAGATGAAAATTAAACTGCTCTGTTAACTAGTCACTGTTGTTTGATGTTTGGAGAAAGGATAAACAATATGTCAACAAATTAAATATTTTCTTTTGTTTTCTTGGTAGGGTTGGAGTCTGCTAAAATTAAGGGGATTGAAGCAAAACAAAATGTGCAGATAAGTCCAAGTCTTTTTGGCACAGGACTGGACATCAAATCTGTTGAATGCATCAAAGGTAAACCAGAAGAAATAAAATACACAACCACAGGAAAAAGACATTTTGCATCTGATGACGTATATGATGTAAAAGCTGTTCAATTGCAGCGTCATTCAAACAAACATGGAGATCGTATGCGTTGTAATGAAAAGAAACATGTTAAGACAAAAATGCATCGATGGAATGCTCTTTCTTCTTTGACAAGTATCGAAAATGAACCTGCCTTGTTGGAAACTAAGCCTATTGGTCCATTAACATCCATTTCCACCTGTGCCAATAAAAAGGTCCAATCAGATTTAATGGAAATGGAGCCAGATGCAGAGGACCAGGCCATGCTACAAAATTCCATATAATTTGATATGAGTTGATACCAAATAAGCAATCTCCTCCAGAGAGCTCTCGAAATGAAAATATTATGTCTGTTGTGGTTCTGCTCGCCGAGCTGGAAGTTTTTGCTGCAAACGTTTCGTTCCCTGGCTAGGGAACATCATCAGTGCTGTTGGAGCCTCGTGTGAAGCGCTGCTTTGATGTTTCTTCCGGTATTTATATTGGTTTGTTCTTGCCGCTTCCGGGTGTCAGTTTCAGCTGCAGTGATTTGTATGTGGGGTCCAGGTCGATGTGTCTGTTGATGGATGTTCTTGCCATTTCCGGGTGTCAGTTTCAGCTGTAGTGGTTTGTATATGGTGTCCAGGTCAATGTGTCTGTTGATGGAGTTTGGGGATGAATGCCATGCTTCTAGGAATTCTCTGGCTGTTCTCTGTCTGGCTTGTCCTATGATAGTGGTGTTTTCCCAGTCAAATTCATGTTGCTGGTTGTCTGAGTGTATGGCTACTAGAGATAGCTGGTCGTGTCGTTTTGTGGCTAGCTGATGTTCATGGATGCGGATTGTTAGCTGTCTTCCTGTTTGTCCTATATAGTGTTTTGTGCAGTCCTTGCATGGTATTTTGTAAACTACGTTAGTTTGGCTCATGCTGGGTATTGGGTCCTTTGTTCTAGTGAGTTGTTGTCTGAGCGTGGATGTTATGAGTCCTAAGGGTCGCAGTAGTCTGGCTGTCAGTTCTGAGACGCTCCTGACGTATGGTAGAGTGGCTAGTCCTTTTGGTTGTGGCATGTCCTTGTTCCTCGGTCTATCCCTTAGGCATCTGGTGATAAAGTTGCGTGGGTATCCGTTTTTGGCGAATACCTTGTATAGATGTTCCTCTTCCTCTTTTCGCAGTTCTGGTGTACTGCAGTGTGTTGTGGCCCTTTTGAATAGTGTCCTGATGCAGCTTCGTTTGTGTGTGTTGGGGTGGTTACTTTCATAGTTTAAGACTTGGTCTGTGTGTGTTGGTTTCCTGTGTACCCTTGTGGTGAATTCTCCGTTGGGTGTTCTCTCTACTAACACGTCTAGGAATGGGACTTTGACTGGGAAAACACCACTATCATAGGACAAGCCAGACAGAGAACAGCCAGAGAATTCCTAGAAGCATGGCATTCATCCCCAAACTCCATCAACAGACACACTGACCTGGACACCATATACAAACCACTACAGCTGAAACTGACACCCGGAAACGGCAAGAACATCCATCAACAGACACATCGACCTGGACCCCACATACAAATCACTGCAGCTGAAACTGACACCCGGAAGCGGCAAGAACAAACCAATATAAATACCGGAAGAAACATCAAAGCAGCGCTTCACACGAGGCTCCAACAGCACTGATGATGTTCCCTAGCCAGGGAACGAAACGTTTGCAGCAAAAACTTCCAGCTCGGCGAGCAGAACCACAACAACGGATACCCGAGCTACAAATCTTCAATCAGATTTTAAATATTATGTCTGCCCACGTGTGTCTGTGCATAAGTGCATTTGTGTATGTGTGCAGGGTGTGTGTGTGTGTGTGTGTGTATGTGTGTGTGAGTATGCGTGCGTGTGCGTGCTGAGGTAAGAAGGTGCTGCCTTGAGACTGTAGATAAAGTAGGCAGTGAAAAGTAATAAAAATATAAGAATTTTCCTTTAGCATCTCTCTCACGTTCTGTTGTTTGATATTAGCATTAGATACTTTAAGCTGTAGAATGTTTCAGTCTTTGAATTTGACATTGTTTGTTGCAATAGAAAATATATGGTATTAAAGAATTCTATTTCCACATTACAGTGTTAAACAGTGATCATTGGATTTCCTCAGGATGGCGGGAGGCAGGTTGCAGTATCTATCACTTGCTGGGTTTACAAGAAAGGCATTCTTAGTTAGTTGATATATTTGTGTAATTTCTATCTGAATCGAAAGAGGCTAGGATTTTAGGATACAGAGCTTAAATGGGCAATGCTGCGAAAGATCATTAATTCTCTCAGTGGTTTATAACAACAGAAAAACTTAAATTATCACCTCACCAATTCTTTTGACATGCCAATGCTGATTATATCAAGATAGAAGCCATCATTTGTCACATACAAGGCTATAAAAATTCTAAGTTTCCTTGTAATTATACACATGGTCTGGGACTAATTTCTTGATGCACAGCACTGAAAGAGCTCTTGAACACAATTATGTTATACTGAGGCTAACAATTTGCCCATCATTAAAACTATGGTATTGAAAATTGTCACTTGCAATTCTGGGTCTACAGTTTCCCTACAATTATCAGTCCCTGGATGGGGAGTGTTGGTTTAAGGAATCACCTTTGTGATAATGGATGCCCAAGACAGCTTTAAATCAGAAAATTTTCCTTGTTTTTTCTTTTAATGGTTCAAAACTCAAACAACCTTGAATAAAAAAGCAACAAAGACTATACTTTCACAGAAGCACATTGTTGTATGTACAGAGAAAGTCATACTTTCAAACATTTTATTTTCTCTTTCAGCTTTAATGCACATAAACTGATCTTTGCTCCTAAGCTGGAAGTTGCGTTTTTTCAGTGACCTATCACTGGAGAGTGGCATAATCCAAGAACTGACAGTAGGTTAACACCTTCCATCCCGACCTCAAATTCACCTGGACTGTCTCAGACTCCTCCCTCCCCTTCCTAGACCTTTCGATTTCGAACTCGGGCGACCAACTCAACACAGACATCTACTATAAACCGACTGACTCCCACAGCTACCTGGACTACACCTCCTCCCACCCTGCCCCCTGTAAAAACTCCATCCCATATTCCCAATTTCTTCGTCTCCGCCGCATCTGCTCCCAGGAGGACCAGTTCCAATACCAGCCCAGATGGCCTCCTTCTTCAAGGACCGCAGATTCCCCCCAGACGTGATCGACGATGCACTCCACCACATCTCCTCCACTTCCCGCTCCTCCGCCCTTGAGCCCCGCCCCTCCAACCGCCACCAAGACAAAATCCCACTGGTTCTCACCTACCACCCCACCAACCTCCGTATACAGCGTATCATCCGCCGTCATTTCCGCCAACTCCAAACGGACCCCACCACCAGGGATATATTTCCCTCCCCTCCCCTATCAGCGTTCCGCAAAGACCACTCCCTTCGTGACTCCCTCGTCAGGTCCACACCCCCCACCAACCCAACCTCCACTCCCGGCACCTTCCCCTGCAACTGCAGGAAATGTAAAACTTGCGCCCACACCTCCTCCCTTACTTCTCTCCAAGGCCCCAAGGGATCCTTCCATATCCGCCACAAATTCACCTGCACCTCCACACACATCATCTATTGCATCCGCTGCACCCGATGTGGCCTCCTCTATATTGGGGAGACAGGCCGCCTGCTTGCAGAACGCTTCAAGGAACACCTCTGGGACACCCGGACCAACCAACCCAACCACCCCGTGGCTCAACACTTTAACTCTCCCACCCACTCCACCGAAGACATGCAGATCCTTGGACTCCTCCATCGCCAGAACATAACAACACGACGGTTGGAGGAAGAGCGCCTCATCTTCCGCCTGGGAACCCTCCAGTGTCCTACTCACAGTCATTTCCTCACTAATCATTGATGGTCAATTTCCATGGGTTTGGGAAGAGGAGAGTCTCAACATGTGGTTAAAAAGCCATATTCATTCCAGAAAATGACTGACAACATTGTTTCTGCTATTTGAGGATTTCTGTAGGGATATTTACAGACCACATTGACATTGATATTTACAGGGAACACGTATGATGATCGCCTGCATAAGTGACGTGATTAGCTCATGCTATTACAGTAGCAAGAAATTTCACCACGGGTGATTTAAAACGCAACTTGGTCTTTATAATCTAACAAGAGTGGGGGAATTCAAAAGGTGAGAGGAGAAAGATTTAAAAGGGACTTGAGGGTCATATGTAGAATGTACTGCCAGAGGAAGTGGTAGATACAGGCACAGTTACAAAATTTAAACAACATTGGACATACACATGATTGAGGGATAGGGGCCAAACACAGGCAAGTGGCACTAGTTTAGTTTGAGAAACTTGGTCGGCATGAATGATTTGTACCAAAAGGTCTGTTTCCATGCTAAATGGTTTTATGACTCGAAATTAACATGTATTTATTATTATTAAAAAGAACTGTGATTTTAGGCATAATCTATGGGGACCACAGACATGTCTGTCTGTTGCAGAGTTCCGTGTGGTTATACAATTTGAAGGATACTTGTCTGCATTAAGCATAGCAAAGCAAAAATTCAATCCTTTATGTGCAGGATTTGAATGTCCATTGTTCATTTTATTCTACCCCAGATACTAGTCATCCAGCCCAGTAAGCAAATCAACCCTCAGAGAGAGATATAAGGGACAAGGAATAATCCTTTTAGCTTACGATATTGATTAGTATGAATTCATACTAAGTCTTATTCACAGACTTCTACATAAAGTTAGTGAAATTACAGCTGGAAATGACAATGGCCACACCTTTGAAATAAACTTACACATATCCTGAAGAAGGGCTTATGCCCGAAACGTCGAATCTCCTGTTCCTTGGATGCTGCCTGACCTGCTGCGCTTTTCCAGCAACACATTTTCAGCTTTAAAATGTGTTACCAATGATCACAGATTACTTGTATATTGCAGGAAACAAACTCCTGCTGTTGGCACCACCTTGCATCATAAGCCAACCATCCAGCCAACTGAGCTAAACTGACCCCCAATTCATATCATGCAGGACTATACATTAGCACCGTCAATTATTCTTAGCTTCTCTTTTTGTGAATTGCACATGGTGAGGAGGTAGCTATTTGTAACTTTGTCACCGTGTTGGCATTTAATGTGCACTATAGCTTTCTTACAAGCATTGTCATTAATGCAGTGTTTGTACAATCTATATATCCAGTTTTAGTTTTGATTGCTTCTTTTGTTCATTTTGCCTTAACACTTGCAAAGAACTCTGGGGCCGCTGAGTACTCTCAAAACTCTGCCTTTTTCAGCAGCAGATTAACTGTAGCGGATAAAATTGGATCTTTGGAAAAAGATGGTCTGAGCAATGCATGAGTATGTGGTTGAAAGCTCTTCTTGGGGTCAAATATGAGGTCAAAGTTGCAAACAATCTGTTTTGGTCTCAAATAGTTGCTGGAGAGAAAGAGGGAGAGAGATGAACCATAGCTAGTGAACAGAGTTTGGAATGGCACATCAGTTTTCTCAATATTTAACTGGCGAAAATTTCTGCTCTTGAAAGTCAGAGTCAAAAAGTGTGGGGCTGGAAAAACACAGTCAGGCAGTATCTGAGAAGCAGGGGAAATGACATTTTAGGCAAAAGCCCTTCATTAGGATGCTGCCTGACAGACTGTGCTTTTTCTGCTCCAGACTCTTTGACTCTGATCACCAGCATCTGCAGTCCTCACTTTCTCCCAATCTTGAAAGTCAGACAGATCATTAATTAGCAACAGTGCAGCAGTCAAGAGAGATTGTGGTGAGGTAGAGTTAAGTGTTGACAATATATCTTTTTTATAATAATGTGGTTAAGAAGCAGCATATCAATGTGAAACAGGAGGACACCTAGGATAGATTCTTGGGGGCATGAAAGATACTGACATGAGCAGTGATAGCATGGATCTGTTTCTTTGGAGGACTTGACTATTATTCTTAAAAACGTATGACCGAGGCCAAATACAACAACATAGTGTTTTTCCACAAACCCATGCTCTGTAAGAATATCTAGGAACTCCCTCCCTTGGTGGGATGTGTTGTCCCAGTCGAAGTGGTGTCCTTCCTCATATAAGGATAATAGTGAGAAAGTGTCATGTCATTTTGTGGCTAGTTGATTTTCATGTACCCTGGTGGCTAGTTTTCTGCCTGTTTGTCCAATGTAGTGTTTGTTACAGTTCTTGCATGGTATTTTGTAAATGACATTAGTTTTGCTTGTTGTCTTTATAGACATCATAGTAACCCACACACCCACCAACACACTAAAACCACAGCTAATGAACTTGAAAGACCCTATACAGACAACAAAAAAACTAATGTCATTTACAAAATACCATGCAAGCACTGTAACAAAAACTACATTGGACAAACAGGCAGAAAACTAGTCACCAGGATACACGAACATCAACTAGCCACAAAACAACATTACCCTCTCTCACTAATATCCCTAAATACAGATGAGGAAGGACACCACTTTGACAGGGACAACGCATTCATCCTAGGACAAGCCAAACAGAGACTCACATGAGAATTCCTGGAAGCATGGCATTCTAACCGGAATTCTATCAACAAACACATTGACTTGGACACCATTTACCACCCCTGAGAAAAAGAAATGGAAATGATATCAACAATCCAAAGAAACCAAACATATAAATAGAAAGCAGGAAGCATCAGCAATGCTTCGTCCAGAGGATCACTGAAGATATTACCTAGTATGGTGACAAAATGTCTGAAAATGAACCTTCCAGCTCAGTGGGCAAACCTAGATCCAGAACCCCAACCTGAGCTACAAATCTTCTCAAAACTCACTTAGAAAAGGAAGCTTAGTGAATTAGTCTGTTGCCAGAATGTCTTGTATAATTGCTCAGAAAGTGTATCATGCATAGACGGCATCATGTTGTGCTACTTTCCTGAGTAGATCTCATGAAAGATGTGTAAAGACATATGCACTTATACCAGTGTCAGTCTTGGCATATAGCACATGTGGCTCATTCTATATGGGATCTATCACTTAAATGGGAAAAAAAACTTCTGAGTTGTTGACATGCTGGTTGATTGGCAAGACTTTGTTTGGGGGAGGTGTTACCATGGAGAATGAACCAATTCATGAGGTCTGATAGTTAACTACCAAGCATCGGTTAAAATTTAAACCAGGCAGGTCGACTGATCAAGGAATTGCCTTGAGAAATTAACCAGAGAAAAGATGTCATCTATTTTATTGAATTGAAACAGGTGCAGTGTGTGTATACATTGCTTCGTTCTGCAAAAAAAGGACATTGTGTATTAAGATATGTAGCGTCCAGTGCATGCAAGTGGACCACATTATGTGCCTGACTACCAATCTTAAATTGTTTGTCAGTATAATTCTTTGCATATTCAGCTTACTTAACATATTACGACTTACTGAGATAGCATTCACTGTCAAGCTCCCTAGCAGTCACTAGATTAGATTCCCTACAGTACAGAAGCAGGCCCTTTGGCCCAACAAGCCCAAAGAGTCCAGACCCATTCTCCTACATTTACCCCTGACAAATGTACCTAACAATTTAACATGGCCAATTCACCTGACCTGCACATCTATGGATTGTGGAAGGAAACCCATGCAGACACGGGGAGAATGTGCAAATTGCTTGAGGTTGGAATTGAACTCAGGTCTCTGGCATTCTGAGGCAGCAATGCTAACCATTGAGCCACCATGCCACCCTAGTCAATCACATAGTTATTGCCAAGCAGAAGGCCTTTGTTCATGACAACTGGCCACTATTGCACAGGCCATTTAGCTACAGATGCCAGCTGAATCTCCCTTTGCACATACCTTGACTCTAGCTGAACAACTTTAAAAAAGTGTGTCTTTTTCTCTGCAATTTCAAATTCTAACTGACTACCAAATGATTAATTAAAAACTTGAAGTGCGGAATATAAATAGCAAGGAAAGAATAAACCATGGATGTTAAAGAAGATTTCAATGGACGCCTCATTTCCAACTACTGCATACGGAAACAACTACCTTGAATTTCTGATACATAGCGGCTATTCCAGGCTACCCCTGTGATAATAACAAATAGCTGTGTGCATTAAACAAGTCATGGATGCATCATTTACTCCAACAAGCCAACTCTCCACTGGAAAATGACAAAGACATAGCAGGGCTCTACAATTTGACAAAATGACAAAACTCCCCCATGACCAGTGAGTTATAGATATAATGCACCAAGGTTCTTTAATCAAAGGACATATTTGTAACAGGTAAGAATTTCATCTACTGAATGTCAATCTTGCTCAGATCCATTGACATTACATTGTTGATGAGAGTACTTGCTTTTCTGGAAGCTGCAGAAATGCCTTCATTTCATGAATATCCATGTTCACTGGCATTCTTCAACTGAGAAAGCCTCGAGGTATTTAACTCTTGAAGAAGCATGAAACCTACCCAAATTCCAGATTGTAAGCTCTTAATTAAAACGGGGAAAAAAATTGCCCAGAGACCACCTCCAGCATGAAGATTAAGCTGACAATCAACAAAACAAGGGGCCAGATCATTTCAATTGCAGTAGACATGTCCTTTCACCAACTTTTCACTCAAGATTTCAATTCAGCAGTAAACCTGAGCTAAACATCACATTTAGAGAGCATATTTTATACCAGGAAATAAAGCCATCTAAGTAAAATGTGTCTAGGATGTCACAGCTCAGAAATGATTTGGAGATGCTGGTGTTGGACTGGGGTGTACAAAGTTCAAAATCACACAACACCAGGTTATAGTCCAACAGGTTTAATTGGAAGCACAATAGCTTTCGGAGCACTGCTCATTCATCACGTGATGAAGGAGCGTTGCTCCAAAAGCTATTGTGCTTCCAATTAAACCTGTTGGACTATAACCTGGTGTTGTGTGCTTTTTAACTTTGTACAGCTCAGAAAGGCTAACATATTTTACAACTGTAACTATTCTACATTTTCCCTTGCTATCTCTTTTAATTCTTCATCTGGGCTGCATCTCTAAAGAAAATAGTTGATACTTTTGTAGCAATGTTAATGTCAAGGTGTAAGTATAATTATAGCTATTTTGTCATCAAACATGGCACAATGAAAACAGTAAAGGCCATCAAATAACTTAGAAAATTAAATAATGTGTTCTAGTATTGTTTGAAGAATAAATGTCAAACAAGACACTGTGATAACTCCCGTAAAATCGGATTATTTTACATTCACCTGTAAAGATAGGTATCTTGCTTTACTATCAAATCCTAAAGACAGTGATGAACAATTAGGCACTGTATTAATCCCTCAGCACCACACTGAAAGTTTAGTCAAAAGGACATGAGTTGCAATTATCATACTTGACAAGGAATTAAGTACTTTTGAAATGTAGTCACTGTTGCAATATGGATAACATAGAGGCCAAATGATAAACAGCTATGCTCTACAACTAACAATATCATATAATCTGTTAGCGGGAGGATAAAATATTGGCTAGATCTCCTTCAAATACTGCAACACAATGGGATCTTTTACAGTCACTTTTGAAAATGCAGACTGCCAACAAGCTGGATACCTTCAGTAAAAAAGTGATGTTAGTCTCGAGATTGGAATATGAACCTTCAGTCTTCTAATTGAAAGGCCAAGGAAGTACAACCAAGACACAGCTGACTGCCTAAGATTGGCTATTCACATGTTTAGGAGAAGACTTAAACTTTCGATCTTTTAACTCAGGTGCTATTACTGAAACAAGGCTGACACTTGCTGAAATACATACACTGTCCAACTGATTATTCTTCACATGTGAGCTGAGGCAGTGAACCATGGATTTTGCTTATACCATCTGTTTGCTGTTGTGACATACATTGAATAGTTGGTGTCAGAAAATAGGCAGAACTCCTGTTGGTTTAGAAATTCATCGTATTTGTATTTAGGAATGGTTTCCAGTGAAAAGATGGGAAGTGTAACTGCTCAGCTGTGTTGGCAGGTAGAAAATCAATCCAAGTTCCATCTATCCGGAGGTCCCTGCTGGGAGGCTCACCTGTTATACCCTAAAAGATAAATGGTCCACTAACATTCACTGCCTGGAGTCACACATGATGAAGCTGCATTTTGTCAGGGTGCAGTTTAGACCGACATTGTCATGACAGCATGAGAAAAAAATGGCATAGAAATATTAACGTGCTTCTTCATTTTAAATCAATCTTTCAGCTGGACTCTTCGCTACAAATCTTCAATCATCTGAATCCATATTCATCAGATGATTCATCCTCATAAAAAATGTTTAAATAGGACATCATAAATAGCCACTTAAATATTGCGGTTTAGAACTTATTTCAGATACTACATGTTTTTCGTGGCTGAATAGCGTCTCAATGTTCCTTCAAGAGAGGATAGAGTATACAGTATGAATATTTTATAGGATGAATCAAGTGCAGGATAGATTAATCACTAAAACATATAATTTGATAAGACTTGAAAATATACGGGAACTGAAATTTATAATTGTCTCACATGCATTTCTTCTGATGCAGGCAGCATGCCAATGTTGTATTTTTTGTTAATTTAAAGGATTTAGTCAAAATTGAGTACACTGTTGAGTGGCTGCATGTCTCAGTCTGGAGTACGAAATCTTGAGAGGATGATATAATTTCAAGATTACTTGTGGTACCTGAAGTCAATCTGTGCCTCTTAAAAGGAAAGCACATTTTGATTAGAATTGGAAGACAGTTTACTCTGAGAAGGAAACAAACAATGGCACTGGATGACAGAAAGCATCCTCCAAGGTTCTGTGACATCGCAGTGGAAGCTAATGGACAGGGAAAGAGAGATCATTTGTCCATTAGGAAACAGAAGCTCCTTAAGACAGACACTTCTAACATAATGGGAACAGTTAGCTGTCACTGTCTACAGTGTTCAATAGTTTGATGCACCTGTGTTTGACTATATTATTTTATCCATTGATTTGTGTAGTTGTCCTTGAGTGCGTAAGTATGTGCATGGAACTCAAAAGAAAACTGAAAATGTTCCATAGAAAAGCTTGGTCATCTCGTTATATATAAATACTGTTAGTTCTGAGATATTTTAAAGTATTGTGGATTGTGGATTTAGAACAATTACCATCTCTGCATTGTTCTGCGACAAATAAGACATCAAAGATACACAGGGAGCTGACAAATATATAACATTGTCAGGATCAGCAGTGTAACCCTGAAGATCACATGCAATACCACCAGATGTTCAATGACCTCAGTACGAGCCAAAATCAGTGAATGTGTCTTCAACTGTTGTGTCCTCACAATAGAACCTTTAGCTCACATATATTCAATGCACCACTGTCTTAATTTAAGTGCCAATAATCTCAATCAATAGTGACTTACACTGCACATTCATAGCATTGCCCTCACCATTGCACACTTGGTGTTACAACCTCATACACATATCTTGCAGCACAGCTATTAGCAGCTAAGAATTGATTATCGCAAAAAGGCAATTTACAGTTTTTGCTTCCAAGCATCAATTATTTTTCTTGCAGATATTGAACGATATGAAAGAAGTACATCAGAGTGTCCTTCCAGTAATATTGGATCCGCAATCTTTCTTTCCCTTTAAGATGACATTGCAGCAGGAGGAGGGTTAAGGTGGAACTTCTACCTGTTACCGACCCTTTCGTGATAATGACTAACTTTCACATATTGCAGCTTACGCAGCCACACTCTAGGTGAGAACTTCATTGTTGTACAGGAAAATAGGATGATCTGTAATGAAGAACCTACTGTAGAGAAGCAAGAGGATGAAGTCCATTTAAAATCAGCATCAGCATAAAGGATTTTTAAATGAAGCTCTCAGGCAGGATTTAATGACTCCTACTGGGTCTTCTCTAAGTAATCAAACAGTAGGCCTTCTGACAGTAGTCCACATCAATGCTCGTAAGAACACAGGAATCTTGCCTTTGGAGCCTGCTTCATCATTTGTACTTGATTTAGTTGCGGCCACTTTACCGTTTGCCCTCTTAAACCTTATCCGTGTATATCAAAAATCTACTTAACTCGGCTAAAACAAATTCATTGACTCAGCCTCCACTACTTTGTAAGCAAAAGAATTCAACATACTAATGACCCTCTGAGAGAAAGAAGAGCGTCCTCATTTCCATCTTAAAAAGAAATCTAAAACAAAAACAGAAAATTCTGGAGAAGTTCAGCAGGTCTGGCAGCATCTGTGGAGAGAAAGCCAGCTTTAAAGTTTTGAGTCCAGTGACCCTTCTTCAGTTCTTTCACTTCAAAGATGCTGTGAGACTCGTTGATTTTCTCCAGCTCTTTGTGTTTCTGTTTCAAATTGCCAGCAATCACAGTTCCTTGTTTTTCTTTAAAAAGGAGCCTCTTATTTTTAGTCTGCCCCCTAGTTCTACTCTCTCCCATAAAGGAAATATCCTTTGATTACCCAATCTATCTAACAAATCATCTTAGGATCTCATAGAAACACAGAGTGATCCATTCAGGCTATCAGATTTGCTCCCTGATTTTGGAGTTGTGTTCAACAGCTTCTTTCATTCTGCTCTGTCTATCGCTTAGGTTTCAAAGCAGTCACCTCTTATTCTTCCAAACCGAGAGAATACAATGTGCCCAAGCTCTCTTCTTTAGATAGTCTGACCAGCCCAGGAGAAAATCTGGTGAAAACCGAAAGAATTGTGGATGCCGTAAATCAGAAACAAAAACAGAAATTGCTGGAAAAGCTCAGCAGGTCTAGCAGCATCTGTGGATAGAAAACAGAGTTAAGGTTTCGGGTCAAGTGGCCTTTCTTCAGAACATAAATTTGGTGAACATTTATTGCACTCAATCTATGATGTAATATGCATCTTGAGGTAAGGAGACCAAATCTGCACATGGTACTTTAGATGTGGTCTAACTGATATTCTAAGCAATTGAAGGATGCCTTTATTACTTCTGTACTCAAATCTTTTGTGATAAAGGTTAACATACCACTTGTAATTGCACAAATTTGTAATTTGTGACTTAGTGATGCAGACATCCAGATCCCTTTGTATATCTACATGCTCAGCCAGCCTGGAACATAAAATGCATTGGAATATTTACTGACCAGTAACGAGAGTAAATACAATGCTAGAGTGAAAAGAGTATGCATGTTTAGGAGCAGGGTGTCTAAGTGGTAATCCATTGGGCATGAGGGGCCTGCAGTTAGGCCAAGAGGAGAGGGTAACACTGCTGTCAGGTTGTTACTGCAGAGGTCATGTATGAGGTCTGCAGTGAAGGAAACATCGGAAGTTGGAAGGATGACCTATAGAAAAGGCTGATGAGCCTACAGACAGGAATGTATAATGCATTGGATGCTCTGCCAAATGATCTGTGAGCATTGTCAACGAGGATGGAGGAGCCGAACTTGGTATGAGTTTTGGCACCGAACTTTGCACAGAACTGGAAACCACTCCTTTTAGTCTGGAAAGAGTGACCAACTCCATGAAAATACTTGCACTACACAGTATACAATTGAACAGCAAATCTCAGCTTCCAGTACAGTATAACCAGAAGACGTAATACCCACAAGTCAAAACAATGAAGTACTGTGGACATTTAAATTTATAACTCTAAAATCAGTTTTTAAATGAGGAATGATAGCTGTTAATTTAAAATAAGTGGCTGCATGGAGATAGAAATCCATGGAATGTCAAACCAAATGATATGAAGGGAACGACAAACAGCAATCCTTCAAAGGGGAAGAAGAAAGTCAAAACAGACTGGTCTGTGATCTCTGGTGACGACAAAAGTAATGAGGGGCTGATGACTCTCTGCTCAACAGCATGCCTTGTCCCGCAGATTATGTCCCAAATTGCGGACACATTTTGTGTTGAAGGCAGCCCCTTCAGAAGCTTCTTTAAATGACCTCACGTATGCCAATGAGTTAACGTACCTGCGAGTATTAGCCTGGTAAAGAGAATTAATGTTGTTTAAAACTTAACGTTGTTTAAAGTAACCCCTTTCCTCTGTTATGCAGATAAAGGATTCTCTCAGGTAAAAACAATGACTGCAGATGCTGGAAACCAGATTCTGGATTAGTGGTGCTGGAAGAGCACAGCAGTTCAGGCAGCATCCAAAGTGCAGCGAAATCGACGTTTCGGGCAAAAGCCCTTCATCAGGAATAAAAGCAGTGAGCCTAAGGCGTGGAAAGATAATCTCTCTACGCTCACTGCCTTTATTCCTGATGAAGGGCTTTTGCCCGAAACGTCGATTTCGCTGCACTTTGGATGCTGTGTGAACTGCTGTGCTCTTCCAGCACCATTAATCCAGAAAAGGGATTTTCTCAGTCTGAGGGGTAGAAGCTAACAAGGTAAAAGGAATAGGACGACTGAAGAACTCTCTCATCTTAAACCCTGGAGTTCAGTCACAATTAAAAGGAATCAGAACAACAAAACCTCATCCAACTTGTGAATTAAGCATGCTGAAATTGACTGTTCAACTCTCAATGTCAATGTTGCTAGTAAACCCCACTACAATGACCACAATGTACAATTTGTGAACAATCCAGTGACTGATTTGCAAATCTGTTTTTTGAACTTTTAGCTTCTTGGACTAACCTCTTATTTCTAATCCATATGGTCTGTGCTTTGATACTAATTCTCCTCATATATGGTAATTGATGAACTCATTCTTGATAGCTCAAGAAAGCTTGGTTAAAAAATTGGCACATTTTAAAACATAAGTTTATTTAAGTATGGAAGAAATGTATTCACAAAGCATCAGTTTTAAATTAATTTCGTTGCAAACATTTGATGGGCAGGAGGTGGGGGGGTGCGTGGGGGTAAGGCAAATAAAGAAAAAGAGGCACCCTCCTCACTAATGATCCTAATGATCTGGGGTAGCCAGTCTGCGGATCCTTTTCAGGGGGTGAGCATAACATTGAATACAGTATCAGAAGCTCACATGAATTCAAGCGCAGATTGCAGCTATCATGGCTGCAGGTACTGGTGCTAAAAGGGGTTTATAGTGACTCATGGCAGTCCAAAAATTTGGGTTTCAACAAATTATCAAGATTTAGAAGCGTCACAGTGGCAGTGAATCCATGTTATATTAGGTCAGGCAAAACATGGAAGTCAGACACGAGGAGACTACACAGGCATGATAAGTTGACTTCTGCAGGAAATATTGGTTGGATTGATTGATAAAGTGAGTTGGAAGGGCTGCTTGTTGAGGTTTGTATTTCATCATCCAGGATGTAGTACCGTGGTACTTTCTACGACCACAGTGATCTTCACATATTATATTTTCATATTACACAGTTTCTTCAAAAATAATTGAGAAGCCATTATCCACACCTTGTGTGTTGGTAAGTTTATGGGCTATCATGATGCCAAGGGTCGAAGTAGTCTGGTTGTCATCTCCGAGATGTCTTTGATGTATGGTCGTGTGGCTAGAGTCTCTGGGCAAATTGTGTCTTCATGTTTGGGCTTGTTTGAGAATCAATAGACTGTGCTTATTGGGGAAGCATTGTTCTTGAATAGGTTAAATGGGTGTTTTTCTTCTGCTGCTTGTAGTTCCAGGGTGCTGCAGTGCATTGTAGCTCATTTACATATTGTCCTGATGCAGCTCCCTTTGTAGGTGTTGGGATAATTGCTCCTGTCATTGAGTACAAGAGAAGAGAAGAGAAAGAAGAAGAGAACAACAACAGACTCCCCTTCCTCGATGTCAAAGTGGAATGAACAGTCAATGGAGAACTGCAGATCAGCATCTACAGGAAATCAACACACACAGACCAGATACTCAACCAAAGGAGCAATCATCCCAACATCCACAAAGGGAGCTGCATCAGGACATTATTTAAATGAGCCACAACACCCTGCAGTACCCCAGAACTACAGGCAGCAGAAGAAAAAACATCCAAACAACCTATTCAAGAACGATGGGTACACGATAAGCACAGTCTGCTAGTTCTCAAACAACAAACCCAAACAAGAAGACACGACACAATCAAAGACTCTCGCCACACGACCATATATCAAAGACATCTCGGAGATGACAGCCAGACCCCTTGGCATCATGATGGCCCACAAAACTACCAAAACACTGAAACAGCTATTGATGAACCTAAAGGACATGTACCAACAGCCAGAAAAATGAATGTCATATACAAAATACCCTGCAAGGACTGTAACAAACACTACATCGGATAGACAGGCAGGAAATTAGCCACCAGGATACATAAGCAGCAGCTGGCCTTACACACAGATGATGAAGGATGCCAATTTGACTGCCACAACACATCCATTCTAGGACAGGTTAAACAAAGACATACATGGGAATTCCTTGTGGCCTGGCATTCAAACCAGAACTCCATCAAGGACTTTTCCCTGGGGTGGGGAAGTCCAGAACTAGAGGTTTAAAATGAGAGGGGAAAGATATAAAAGGGACCAACCGACAATCTTTTCACGCAGATGGTGGTATGTGTGTGGAATGAGCTGCCAGAGGAAGTCATGGAGGTTAGATTAGATTAGATTACTTACAGTGTGGAAACAGGCCCTTCGGCCCAACAAGTTCACACCGACCCGCCGAAGCGCAACCCACCCATACCCCTACATTTACCCCTTACCTAACACTACGGGCAACTTAGCATGGCCAATTCACCTGACCCGCACATCTTTGGACTGTGGGAGGAAACCGGAGCACCCGGAGGAAACCCATGCAGACACGGGGAGTCAGTCGCCTGAGTCGGGAATTGAACCCGGGTCTCAGGCGCTGTGAGGCAGCAGTGCTAACCACTGTGCCACCGTGGTACAATTAGTACAATTGCAACATTTAAAAGACATCTGGGTAGGTATATGAATAAGAAGGGTTTGGAAGGATATGGGCCAGGTGCTAGCAGGTGGGACTAGATTGGGTTGGGATATCTGTTTGGCATGGACAGGTTGGACTGAAGAGTCTGTTTCCATGCTGTACATCTCTCTGACTTCATGACTGTATCGTCTTGTTACTTTTTAAATTTATACTTCAATCCAGTGTGGTTTATTAAACGAAGACAGCCTTGCAAAGAGTTGTCATGCTATTCCAATTAATTTAAATAAATTCCCACGTCTACAAAGTTTCCGCCAAGAATTTAGTTAAAGCTGTGAAATAAACTCGAAAGCAATCGACCAATGCCAACAAGAACTGAAAGGAGCACAGTAATTATGAAGACGACATTGGGACAAGTTAACAAGAGAATCCAAGCATAACCCTGAAGAAAAGAAGAATAGTTAACAGCATCCAAGTGGTTTGAAAAGAAATTTAAATAAAACATATGGCAAAGAAATGCCAGGTTACAAGGAAGTAACTGACATACAGCATATCTGGATTATCACAGCTGACTTACTGGAACCACAATTATATTAGAAGTTGTCAGATCTCAGGAGTTGAAAATGTGTTGCTGGAAAAGTGCAGCATGTCAGGCAGCATCCAAAGAGCAGGAGAATCGCGTTTCGGGCATGAGCCCTTCTTTAGGAGTGCAGCATCTGCAGTCCTCACTTTCTCCTCGAAGATCTCAGGAGTTGCCTGACGTTGGAGACAATTTGGGGCTTCCGTAGAATCAAGCTTGCTTCTATGTTGTTCTCCACTGTGCTCTTCCAGGTACGGACCCCAATCAGGAGCTGATGTGCAAGCAGCAAAAATGGAAAGGTTTAATCATTTCTGCCTGATTTCTATCCATCATTGAACTTCCAATGACAGAAAATCCAGATCCAAATCTGGTCATCCTGCAGTTGGAACTGATATAAAAAAGATAAGTTGTGGAGGGAGGATTGGGCAGTCCCAAAATTTCATAAGAAGGAATGATCTCACTCAGGAAATTTCTGACTGTTAGTTTGATGAAAAATTGAGAGGAACATACTGGTAGCAATAAGAGGGATGAGAGCTTGAAACTAAATATAGAATCTGTAATTATTTTGTGAGAAAACTGATATAATTATTTTTGAAGAATGCCAGAGACATTCATAACAGGTCGTGTGGATAGAATCGATTTGAAGGACTGCTGAGAAATTTCCTGAAAAAAAAAGCTAATTCCAATTCAAGAGAGTAATTTTCACGTTGGTTGACAATCATATTATGATTAATTGCAGGAATTACGTATATATGTCTCATTTACTACTGTAATTTTGTATATCTCAATGTAATGTACATTTGCATGTACATACATACATGTTAAATGCACATGTGTCTGTGTGTTGGCACGTGACATGTATGTGTGAGAGAGAAGGGGTGAAGTCTTTCCAAAAATGTACTTAATGCCACTGATGTTACTTCAACCTATCTCCATCCACACGATGCTATTTATGCCCAACTTCAGTGACTCATCTTCAGAACTGGACTTGAAATGGTAACTGTACTTTCTATCTATAAAAGCTGTCAGACCTGCTGAGTCTCTTCAGCCATTTCTGCTTTTGTTTCAAATTTCCAGTATCTGCAGTTTTTTGTTTTACTTTTGGTATTTCCTTACCTGGCATAAGGTGGAGCCTTCAGCTTGGACAACTCTCACTACAGCCACAATGGGGACCCACATAATACAGAAGATGGTCATACACCAGCCCAGTGCTACTGTCCAGACAGGGTATTCAACAGGTCCATATGTTGGTGGGACAAATCATCTGTTTAAAATGAAGGTCTAAAATCATATCAAAAACAGAATGATTATCTGCACTTCATTTTCTGTTTAAAACACTAAAAGATGTAACATCTCCTTACTACAGCAAACTCGATGAGATAAGAAACCAACATGCTCTCCACCACAGCCAGAAGAGCCACTTCTTTTCCCCAATCATCATCTCAATGTCTTTGATGAATCTGTTCAGCCCTGTGAACAAGGAAGCAGAGAGACACCATCAGCCACTTTGTCCTGTCTTCAGGGCAGTTTGTTAATTGCCAAAGTCCATCTTGTACAGGGTGGCACTAATGAACAGGTTAAACCAGAGAAGGGATCACTCTGGATTTCAAATAAGATAAGCAGAGATTTCCCTGTCACCAATCTGGAGAAAGTGAGGACTGCAGATCAGAGTCGAGATTGTGGTTTTGGAAATGCACAGCAGATCAGACTGCATCCATGAAGGGCTTCCTGATGAAGGGCTTCTGCCTGAAATGTCGATTCTCCTGCTCCTTGGATGCTGCCTCACTTGCTGTGCTTTTCTACCACCACACTCTCGACCCTGTCACCAATCTGATGACGTATAAAATTTGTCCACAAGTCCCACAAAATTGGTACTTACTCAAGGAGCGGCTCTGGTTTCTGATCTTTGCTGAGATGGACAGGCCTCTGTTATCAGAACGGGGCCATGATGGATGACAAACTGAGTCCACTGTCCTAATATGAAGAAAAGCAAATGGGCCCTCGACCATCCTAAGAAATCCTGCCCATCAAGTCTGCACCAACCCTCTGAAGAGCGATTCGCCCAGACCCACGCCCCCACCCTATGCCTGTAACCCTGCATTCTTCATGGCTAACCCACCTTGCCTGCACATCCCTGGATCCTATGTGTAATTTAGCATGGCCAAGCCACCTAACCTACACATCTTTGGACTGTGGGAGGAAACTGCAGCATCCAGAGGAATCCAGCGCAGACACAGGGAGAGAACGTGCAAACTCCACACAGTCACACCAGGCTGGAATCAAACCCAACTCCCTGGCACAGTAAGGCAGCAGTGCTAACCACTCAGCCACCTCCTTCCAAAGATTCACAAACCTGACTGCCCCTGTCGACCATTGTCTCAGCCTGCACCTGTCCCACTGAACTCATTTCTTCCTGCCTTGACACCGTCCTGACCCCTTAGTTCAGGAACTCCCCACCTACATTCGTGACACACCTCCTTCAAGATTTTCGTTCCCCTAGCCCCCAACGCCTCATCTTCACCATAGACATCCAGTCCGTGTACACATCGATCCACCACAACAAAGGTCTCCAAGACCCCTGTTTCTTACTCTCATGCTGTCCCAACCCGTACCCTTCCACTGACACCCTCATCTGCCTGGCTGAACTGGTCCTCACCCTCAACAATTTCTCCAAACCAAATGGGTATCCATGGGCACCCTCATGGGACCCAGCTATGCCTCCCTGTTTGTCAGATATGTAGAACAGTCCATTCTCCGCAGTTACACTGCTTCAATCCCACCTGTTCCTCCGGTACATCAATGACTATCTGCACTGCCTCATACTCCCTTGAGGAGGTTGAACAGTTCATCAACTTTACCAACACCTTTCACCCGACCTAAAATTCACCTGGACCATCTTGGCAATCTCCCTCCCCTTCCTGGACTTCTCCATCACCGTTTCTGGCGACCAACTAACCACATATACTACAAGCCCACCGACTTACACAGCTACCTAAATTACACCTCCTTTCACCCTACCTCCTGTAAAAACATCATTCCTTATTCCCAATTCCTCCACCTCCGCTGCATCTGTTCCCAGGATGACTAATTCCACCTCAAATTCCCAGATAGCCTCCTTCTTCCACGATTGCAACTTCCCTTCCCACGTGGTTGATGATGCCCTCCAGCGCACCTCCTCCACTTCATGCACCACCACCCATGAACCCCACCCTTCACAACACAACAAGGACAGAACCCCCCGGTCCTCACCTACCTCCGCATACAATGCATCATCCTCCGCCACATCCCCCACCTCCAAACGGACCCCACCAGAGATATATTTCCCTCCCCACCCCTATCAGCATTCTGAAAATATAATTCCCTCTGTGACTGCCTCTTCAGGTTCATATCCCCACCAGCTCACACTGCACTCCTGGCAACTTTCCATGCCACCGCAGGAAGTGCAAAACTTGCGCCCACACCACTCTCCTCACCTCCGAGGCCTCAAGGGATCCTTCCACATCCATCAGAAATTCACCTGCACCTCTCCCAATGTCATCTGTTGTACCTAATGTGGTCTAGTCTCCATCAGGGAGACAGGATGCCTTCTTGCGGATTGTTTCAGAAAACATTTCTGGGATACCCACCAACCCCACTGCACTGTGGCTGAACACTTCAATTCCCCTTCCCACTCCGTCAAGGACATGCAGGCCCTGGGCCTCCTCCACCGCCAAATGCTTATCACTGACAACTGGAGGAGGAACATCTCATATTCTGCCTTGGGATCCTGCAACCACACGGGATAAATGTGGATTTCAACAGCTTCCTCAATTCCCCTCCCTCCACATTATCCCAGTCCCAAGCCAACCAACTCGGGCACTACCCTCTGGACCCATCCATCACTGCCCCCTCTGACCTATCACCTTCTCCCTCACCTTCATCCACCTAATCGCTCTCCCAGCTACCTCCCACTAACCCCACCACTCTCCCATTTTTCTCTCAGCCCCTACCCACAAGCCTCACTCCTGCTGAAGAGCTTATGCCTGAAACATCGATTATCTTGCTCTTCGGATGCTGCCTGACTGTCATGAAGTCTGTTGTTACACACAACCCATTGGTAGCCATTAACAGTCTCCATTAACAGCTATTCTCCCTTCCAGCCAGATCATTATCCATTTCCTTGTCTGTTCAACTATTCTTCTATCTTTAGGGTCTATTCCCAACTATCATTTTCTCCTTACTCGCTCCCTCCACCATACCTTCTGCAAATAAACTGACATTTTCTGAGCTACCATCAGTTCAGAGGAAGGGTCACTCGATCCAAAATGTTAACTTTGATTTCTCTTCACATATGCTACCAGACTTGCTGAGCTTTTCCAGCAATTTCAATTTTTGTTTCTAATTTACATTATCTGCAGTTCTTTTTGCTTTTCTATGATTATTGATTCTGCACCTTCCAAGCTCATGCAGTATTATTTTGACATGCATTTTGATCTAATACACTCTTAACTGAAACTCTTCTGCTCAGAAGGACCTTTGGTGAGAATGAGTCCCTTTGGCAATATAAACATTGGGGAGAAAGTGGCCTAGCTGTAGTAATGTCAGAGGGCTAGTCATTGAGACCTCCAGGGTGATATTTTGAGGGTGTGACTTCAATTAAAATCTGGAATAAAACTCTAGCCTAACTGTAACTAACCATCATTGACTGTCATTTACAAAATAACCCTGGTTCACAAACGCCCTTTAGGGATGGAAATCTGCCATCTTTACCTGGTGGCCTACCTGTAATTCCAGAACTACAGCAATGTGGTTGACTTTTAACAGGCCTTCCGGCAATTGGGGAATAGACAATAAACACTGGTTTAGCTGGCAATGTCCACATCCCATTGAAAAATATTTTAAAAATCTGTCTGATAAAATTCACTGAGGTTTTCTGTTTAACTCTGGAATCAATGTTGGTTGAATAATCTCTTTCGTGGGCCAGATTTTCAATTAGGTTCGGGAACCCAATACCTGGATAAATTCTGCTCCTCTCCCTCTGCTTGTGTTATGTCAACATTGCAATGTAAGTTTTAAAATTAAATGGTCTGATTAATCATAAGGTAGACTTGGCACCTATTTAGAGACAGTGAGTGCCTTGAGATGGTAGGAGCTGCCTGCCTGCCACCGGGGAAGATTACAGCCAGATTGGGGTTTATCGATGAGTAACTTTTGAAAACACAAAACTGTATTGGAAGCTTCAGAAGTTTCTCATGGAAAACCACAAGAAACCTGGTTGATTGATCTAATCGGTATTAAGAAGATATTTAATTGCCATCTTAGTTACTGAGTAAGTATTTTCATTTTGCATTATGACCCAAATAGTGGGGATCTATAGCAAAAGTTCACTCTTCCAGCCGCAGTCAGAACAGTGCATTAAAAGTGTAATTGCATCATATTAAACAATGGCTGACATTTAGCAAGCTACAATACAGTTTAGACCAAATATGTATACTTTTGACCTATATCCAGTAAGGAAAATGGTTAACCATGATTAATTGTATTTAATCAAATGAAGAACTCTATAAAGTATCCAAAAGAGTTGGAAGCCTAAGAATTGGAGACATTTTGGAATTCAGCAAATGATGAACGAGGAAAATATTAAGAATGGGAGAATAGAACATGACAGTGCATTAGTGAGATACATAAAGTTGGACTGTAAAGCTTCTCTAGGTGTGTAAATTTTTTTTAAAAGCAATATCAAAAGGGTGCCCATTACAAGAAAAGCCAGGAGAAATTTAAAAAGAGGGCAAGGATACAGCAGCAAAGCTAAACCAATACTTTCTATCTATCACCATAGAAGAAATTAAAAATATCCCAGAAAAAGTTAAGAATCTATGGACTAATACAAACTAGAAACTCGGTTTCAAAAATGTCAATACTGGCAAACATGTCAATACTGGTCCACAGTTAATGCTTTTATTTGAATGTAAGTGTGAGTTATGAGGAAAGTGCAAAGATGCTTTTTGGTTTTGGAGAGGCTTTTTGAGTGGGCAAAGAATTATCAGATAGAATAAGGTGTGGAGAAGTGTGATGTTATGTACTTTCATTGGAAAAATAGAATATTCCTTTAGTGGTAAAAAATTGGGAAGTGTTGAACTTCAAAGAATTGGTTTCCTTTGTTCATCAGACACTGAAATGTAACATGTAGAGACTGCAAGCAATTAAGAGACTTTTATTACAAGAGGATTTTAGTAAAGGAGGAAAGGGGTCTTACTGTAATGGTATAGAATCTTGGTGAAACTATACCTTGAGGATTGCGCATAGTTTTCACCTCCTTACCTACCTAAAGATATACTTGCTGTAGAGGGAGTGCAAAACAGGTTCACCAAACTAATTTCCATGAGTGTCCTACAATCAAAGATTAAAGGGTCTTTATTCTCTGGAATTCCTCTCTGTTTTTCTTCTTTGAGGAGAATGAGTAGTGACCTCAATCAAACACAGACCTTTTAAGAATCCGATTCATTAAATGTAGGAAGGATGTTTCCCATGTGGATAGAGGAGTCTCAAACCAAGGGATACAGTTTCAGAAAAATTGGCAAACCAGTTATGTCGAAATGAGAAAGAATCTTCCAGGCCCAAACATTCCTTCCAGGTAAAACAGCACTTGCACATCTCACAATCTAGGCTATTGCATTCGCTGAAAATGTGTTGCTGGTCAAAGCACAGCATGCCAGGCAGCATCTCAGGAAGAGGGAATTCGACGTTTCGAGCATGCTCGAAACGTCGAATTCCCTATTCCTGAGATGCTGCCTGGCCTGCTGTGCTTTGACCAGCAACACATTTTCAGCTGTGATCTCCAGCATCTGCAGACCTCATTTTTTACTATTGCATTCGCTGCTCACAAAACTGTTCCCTCAATATGGAGGAGACCAAGTGTAGACTGGGCGAAAGCTTTGCAGAACATCTACATTCTCCCTGCAAAAGTGACCTTGAGCTTCCAGTTACATGCCACTTTAACCCACCACCTTATTCCCTGGCCAACTCCGATTTCTCTTCAGAGACCCACTGAGCTTTTCCAGCAATTTCTGTATTTGTACCCTCAGTTATCTATTGTCTAAGATGTTCCATGCAGATTAACTCTCCACCCATCAGTAAGGCCTGAGACATCATGTCAATTATTTCAAGGATGAACTTTTTCACTCTCTCTCTCTGGTGCTGTACAGTGCAGCCAGAAAAGTTGTCAGAACTTGAAATGAGTCTCTGCATCTACACTGACAGAGCAGAGCCTGGAAAGGCCTGGACCCTCTCATGGGGCCCTTTCACTACTGTCCCTCTGACCAATAATCCCCCATTTCATTTGTGATGTGTGATTCATTAGGCCATAAGCTAACACCTTCCCTTATTGGTCTCACTGAGCTGTGTGTGTATCTGAGGTGGTAGATGGTGTGTATGAGCCCTGTGCTGATTGATGGAGCCCAGTGTTCGCCAGCTCTGGTTATTGGCTTGTACAGAGAGGACAAGAATCAATTCTCTCATAACTCACAAGTCACTTTATTAATGTTGTTCGTCAATACATGTGTGTAGCTAAAACATTTGTTGGCATAGAACATACTTGTACACTCACTAGAGTCTTCTGACACTCTCTGAGTAGTCACAAAATATAAAAGCTAATACCCAAGCAGTATAGCTCCTGATGACGACAAGGTCTGACGCCTCACACTCTCAATGTTGGCACCGGTGGTCTTGACGTAGGGTTTACTTCTGTGATGGTCAGTCTCTGGAGTTTTGACTGGCTCCATATCCAACAGTCATCTTCTTATTCCTTTCCTTTCTAAATGTCTGTCTGTGCACCATTGGCTCAGGCTCATTTGCTTATCATATGCCTTTACCTTATTGGCTCTGACCCACCGACTTGGGCAGCTTGTCCAAATAAGGGTTTTGCATTACCTCATCTTCCTTTGGCATTACTTCATCCTTCCAGAGAACTTAGCATAAACCAGTTTCAACTTCACACTAGTGCCTGGACTCAGGCCATTTTAGTTCACAAGCCGCTTCTTCCTGCATGCCAATAATTTTGCATTCAGTATTTTTCTGCAATGTGTTGGCAGCTTGTATCCCTCTCTCTCTTTTCCTGCAGCCACTGGCTAACATCTCTCCCCTTTTTATCCAAAGATACTTATTTTAGGATCATTGTCTGTCTCTTTCTGCGAACCTCTCCTGGGATGGTCAGTATCCTCCCATTGAATAAGTTGCATGTTATATTGTTATAGTAAAATAGAGAAAAGAACATGTAAAGAACACTAAAGAAAAGTATAATAATATAAAGCAAACATGCAATAACGAATATGAAGAAATAATGCATATATGACTTACTCAGTGTTTTCATAATATTCCTTCTGTTTCATGACAGGCTCACCCTCAAATCTCTGCACAATTTCATTTGTCTACCTTCTAAGCTGACATACATTGGGTATGATAATTAGTAATGCACATAGAATCACAACTACAGCAACATGTGACAGAATTCTGATCCACAGATGTATTTGAACATGAGATCTCCTGTTCCAGAACCGGTCTTATAATCTGGGTTCCCGCAACAACTCCTTTGCTGTATCAGGAAGAGTTCTAATTATTTTAGTGTGTGGGGTCCAGTGATGGATTATCTCTTATGCATGTCTGCTTTCAGTCCCCGTCTTACCCCCTCCAATTGTTTTGATACAAATGGGCCCTTGGGATCATTTACTGCTGTCAATTGACACGTGTTTTCCTCCCTGCTATATGAAGTTGTCTCCTAACATGGTGATAGTTTTTACCCCTTTCACAGGCAATATTCTTCCCTGTAGCAAAAGTGTCCATCTGGCGATTCAGTTTCAGTTAACCAAACCATCTTTAATCCTTCTGTCTAATAATAGCTGTACCGAGGTATGCTCCATCAATAATTGTAAGTGGGTTCAGCTGTACTATGCAGGTAAAATGTTGCACTGCCCAGAAACAGCTAATACGTGTTTTTTACATGCTGTGTACCCTGCTCTACTGGTGACACCGTGTGTGATGTGTATGCTACTGATCTTAAGTTCCTGTGCGTCTTCTGTAACAGAACTGTCGCGAGGGTGGTGGCTGTGGTGGCTACTTTGGTTAAAACTCACAACACCAGGTTATAGTCCAATAGGTTTAATTGGAAGCGCTAGCTTTCGGAGCACTGCTCCTTCAGCAGCTGGTTATGGAGTATAAGATTGTAAGACACAGAATTTATAGCAAACGTTTACAGTGTGATGTAATTGAAGTTAGATATTAAAAAAGACCTGGATGGTATATTAAGTCTCTTATCTGTGAGAATGACCACATTGGTTTCAGTTCTTTTATACGTAAATTGCAAAACATTTTTTAAAAAATTTACATTCTCAAGTGAACTTTAACAATTGGTGCCTGTCCGCCCAGATAATATATTGAAGGTGCGTGTTCCCCTGTGTGATACTGTCAGTGCCACAATGTTTAGACTGATACTCATCTAAAAAAATGAATTTATGGAATCAAGCAGTTTTTAAGTGAAGGAAAATGTATACCTGCAATACAAATTCACCCCACAAACTTATAGGTGTGTGTGTAGTGCAATGGGGTTACCTGCAGTGTGCCATGAACCCAAGGTCCCAGTTGTGGCCATCCCAATGGGTACTGAACTTGAATATCAGCCTCATTGCACTTTCTACACACACACCACACACACACACACACACACACACTCACAGTTACACCCATGTATACACTCTCACACAGACACTCACAACCACAACCACCATCACTATCACTACCCTCCGCCCCCACCCCCACCCTCCCTCCACACATATAAAAGTTTGTGGGGTGAATTTGTACCTGCAGACAGACATTTTCTTTCACTCAAAAACTGCATGAATCCATATTAGATCCGATAAATTCATTTGTTTAGATTAAAATCAGTCTAAACATTGTGGCACAGATAGTATCACACAGGGGAACTCACACCTCCGATATATTATCTTGGCTGACAGGCACCAATTGTTAAAGTTCACTTGAGAATGTAGATTTTTAAAAAATGTTTTGCGATTTACATATGAAAGAACTGAAACCAAAGGGGTCACTCTAACAGATGAGAGACTTAACCAACAATCCAGGTCTTTTTCGATATATAATTTCAGTTACATAACATTGTAAACTTTTTGCCATAAATTCTGTATCATACAATGTTATACACCATGACCACCTGATGAAGGAGCAGCGCTCCTAAAGCTAGTGCTACCAGTTAAACCTGTTGAACTATAACCTGGCATTGTGTGATACTTAACAGTTGGATTTGGGGTTGTCAGAACAGGCGCGGCAGCTAGTGCTTGCTTTAGAGCTGCAATGTCTTGTTCCATTTGCACACCACATTCTTTTTTAATAACTCCATCAGTGGGGCTACCTTATTGGTCAATGTGGTCCCTTTAATGCCCCGCTAAGCTTGGGAAGGATCTCAACCTTTGACATCCCACAGAACAGGGAATCTGCCAATTGCCTCTACCTTTCATTTGTCCATTTCTTGTTTTCTCAGTGACAGAATCATTCCCAGATAAGTAATGTCCTGCTTCATATCTGCGCTCTCTTAGGGTTCACTTTCAGACCCAACTCATGCCACAATTGCAGTAATTCACTTAACAGCTGATAACGTTCCTTTTTAGTTTCAGTTTGAAAAAGCAAGTCGTCTACATACTGCACCAGACATTAAGGTTTCGAGAATTCTTTTAACCCTTCACTTAGACATTATGGACGGGGAGTTAGGAAATCACTGAAGCAGGGCAGTCCAAGTATATTGCTGGCCTTGGAAAGTAAATGTGGGTTTATATCGGCATTCATTCTCCAGTGAGTTGACCAAAACACATTACTTATGTCCAAAACTGTGACCCATTGCGCATCCCCACTTTGCTTAACTACGATCTCTGGGTTAGTTGCTATGGTGGGGGCTGTAGACAGGGTGGCCTTGTTCAATGTCCAGTTATCTACCGCTATTTGCCAGCTACTGTCTGGTTTCGTAACTGGTCGAATAGTTGAGTTGATAGTGGAAGCTACTGGTCTCCGTATCCCTTGTTGCAGAAAAACTATTAACTTCCTGACCTCTTCTTCTGCCTGTTTTGGAAAACCATACTGCTTCGGTGATTGTTGTCTGGATCCTGTATAAACACACTCTTGGCCAATCATGTTTATGTTGTGGTTCTATTTGCCGAGCTGGGAATTTGTGTTGCAGACGTTTCGTTCCCTGTCTAGCTGACATCCTCAGTGCTTAGGAGCCTCCTGTGAAGTGCTTCTGTGATCTTTCCTCCAGCATTTGTAGTGGTTTCAATCTGCCGTTTCCGGTTATCAGTTCCAGCTGCAGTGGTCGGTATATTGGGTCCAGGTTGATGTGCTTGTTGATTGAATCTGTGGATGAGTGCCATGCCTTTAGGAATTCCCTGGCTGTTCTCTGTTTGGCTTGAACTATAATAGCAGTGTTGTCCCAGTCAAATTCACGTTGCTTGTCATCTGCACGCGTGGCTACTAAGAATAGCTGGTCATGTTGTTTCGTGGCTAGTTGGTGTTCATGGATGCGGATCGTTAGCTGTCTTCCTGTTTGTCCTATGTAGTGTTTTGTGCAGTCCTTGCATAGGAGTTTGTACACTATCGTAGACTGGCTGTTGGTTTGTGTGCTGTTATGAGTCTTAGTGGTCGCAGTAGTCTGGCTGTCAGTTCGGAAATGTTTTGATGGTAGTGTGGCTAGTCCTTTAGGTTGCTGCATGTCCTCATTCTGTTGTCTTTCCCTCAGGCATCTGTTGATGAAGTTGCGCGGGTATCTGTTTTTGCCGAATACATTGTATAGGTGTTCTTCTTCCTCTTTTTGCAGTTCTGGTGTACTGCAATGTGTTGTGGCCCTTTTGAATAGTGTCTTGATGTAACATCTTTGTGTGTGTTGGGGTGGTTGCTTTCGTAGTTCAGGACTTGGTCGGTGTGTGTGGCTTTCTTGTATACTTTGTGGTGAATTCTCCGTTTGGTGTTCTCTGTACCATCACATCTAGGAATGGGAGTTAGTTGTCCTTTTCTTCATCTCTCGTGAATCAGATTCCTGTGAGTGTGGCGTTGATGATCCGGTGTGTGTTCTCTATTTCTGTGTTTTTAATGATTACAAAGGTGTCATCCACATATCTGACTCAGAGTTTGGGTTAATTTGCGGTTTGTTCTAATCTTTGCATTACAGCTTCTGCTATGAGTCTAGAGATGGGTGAGCCCATGGGTGTGCCATTGATTTGTTCATATATTTGGTTGTTGAATGTAAAGTGTGTTGTGAGGCACAGGTCCAGTAGTTTGAGTATGCCATCTTTGTCGATAGGTTCAATGTCCTGCTGTCTGTTCTGTATGTTCAGCAGGTTGGCTATTGTTTCTCTGGCTAGGGTTTTGTCGACAGAGGTGAACAGTGCCGGTACATCGGATGAGACCATGGTTTCTTCCTTGTCTATGTGTACTACTATTATAGGACAAGCCAAACAGAGAACAGCCAGGGAATTCCTACAGGCTTGGCACTCATCCACAGATTCAATCAATAAGCACATCGACCTGGACCCAATATACCAACCACTGCAACGGACAGCTGGAACTAACAACCGGAAGCGCCAGACTCAAACCACTACAAATGCCGGAGGAAAGAAGCACTTTACAGGAGGCTCCCAAGCACTGAGGATGTCACCCAGACAGGGGACAAAATGTCTGCAACAAAGAACGGTAGGTCAGGCAGCATCCAAGGAGCAGGAGAATCGACGTTTCGGGCATGAGCCATTCCTGAAGAAGGGCTCATGCCCGAAACATCGATTCTCCTGCTCCTTGGCTGCTGCGCTTTCCAGCGACACATTGTCAGCTCTGATCTACAGTCCTCACTTTCTCCCTCAGGGGAAGAACAGCCACATAAAAGTGATTATATAGGCCAGAATTGATTAACAATTAGCAAACTGTTAATTGCAGGATAATTAGCAAGCTGGGCACCTTGCTTCAGTCACGTAATGTCTGGACAGTGTCAGTTAGTAAATGATAAGCAGGCGTTAGTAGACAAATAGGTCATTGCAAAGAGAAGAATAGCTCCATCCAAAGAGAAGAATTTATCAGGTATCAGTACAGTTGCAAGGCCAACTGCCTTAGCCGGGCATGAGAAAACACAGACTTTGAGCAAGCAAGCACTAAGATGAAATTTAAAATGGTTTCCAGGCTTTTAATATGTGACAAAATAGCTGCAATGAATCTAACAATTCTCCCACATTCAGACAGTGCACAAATTGAATTCATGCTGTGGCCATCTATTTGCATTGCAAACCATCCAGCCAGCCAGCTGAGCTAACAAGATCCTTCAGTGTGGGGCTGGAACAGCACAGCAGCTCGGGCAGCATCAGAGGAGCTGGAGAATCGACGTTTTGGGCAAAAGCCCTTCATCAGGAATCTGCCCAAAGCTTCAATTCAGGTTTGGGCTTTTGTCCAAAATGTTGATTCTCAGATGCTCCCTGACTTGCTGTGCTTTCCCAGCACCACACTCTTGACTCTCATCTCCAGCATCTGCAGTCCTCACTTTCTACTAACAACGTCCTTTACCTACTGTCGGTCCGATTATGACCTCGCTGCTTCAATCAAATTTCATTTACTCATTGTCCCTATCAGTTTTTCCCCCTTTCCTGCCATACTATCAACCATTCCTTTGTCTAACTTTCTTTCTCTCCCTTTGAGCTTGGTGAGCTCATTTCCGTCATCAGCTTTCGTACAGTTCTTCCTAGGTACTATCAGTTCTGAAGAGAGGTTACTGGACTCAATACATTAACTCTGCTTTCTCTCCATGTATGCTGCCAAGACCTGCTGAGTTTCTCCAACAATTTCTGTTTTTAAATCAGCCATTTCCTCTCTTTCCCCAGGCTGCCACCAGTGAACGTGTGCGTGAAGGTGACGAGAATGTGGAGCGAGGTAACTGGTCCTCGAAGATTGACTACTTGCTCTCAGTGATCGGTTCTGCTGTGGGTTTGGGCA
>NC_083411.1:56316077-56381702 GCF_020745735.1 Hemiscyllium ocellatum
TTGTTATTTTGTATTATTATATTTAATTATTACTTGTGAGGTTGTAATTTCATAGTTATATATGTTTATACATGGTATTAACATTACCAAATATATCCAGGCGTTGGTGTAGGTTGGGGTGGGGCGAGTAGGGTGCTCACTGTTAACTCTAGTTCTGTAGTATATTTGAATTTTCTTCATCCTCTTGAGGAGCGCCTGGGTCAAGGGTGGGGCACTGGTTTGGAGGGGATACAATAGACTTTGGAAAGGAAGTGATACCCCGGGAACAAGGGGGAAAATCTCCATTTAAATACGTTTTATATATTTTTTTATTTCAAAATAGTTTTTTATTTTACTGTTGTGAGTGTATTAGAGAGCCTTTATTTTTGTGAATTTTATATGCTCTATGCTCGGATGTTCTGGATAGGGTTTCCCCTCCCGAGGGTCTCGGTTTTGCCTGGACGATTATGGTTGATCAGTCGGTTAAGTGGTGCACCTGGAATGTCAAGGGAGTAATTCACCAGTCAAAAGGAAGAAAATATTATCAAACCTCAAGAAAGAAAGGGTTGATATAGCTCTCCTACAGGAGACACACTTATTGGATAAAGAACACTTGAAATTACGACAGGGTGGATTTGATCAGGCCTTTTTTTTCTTCTTTTAGCTCAAAACGCAGGCGAGTTGTTATTCTTATTCGGAAGAATTTCCCTTTCAAAATCCTAAATCAGATAAAAGACGTATCTGGACGATATATTCTGATTAAAGCCCTTATAAATGGAGAGAAATATGGGATTTTACATTTGTATTGCCCCCGGCACTTCCTTTTAAATTTATAATGGAAGCCTTCTCAAAGTTGATGGCTCTCGGTGCCTGTCATACAATTATAGCGGGAGACTTTAATTGTATTATGATCCGGAAATAGATAGGATTCCCAAGAGTACTGCAGGAGTATCTCCCAGATCTAGACAATTGGTGGACTTGAACAAAAAGTTAGGACTATTAAATATATGGAGATGCCTTCATCCACAGGGCAGAGATTTTTCTTTTTACTCCAATCCACACAAATGCCATACCAGAATTGATCTGTTTTTTGCCCCTCGATTTTTTAAAATTCCATATCATCCTGTAAAATAGGCAGTATTACAATTTCTGATCACGCTGCTGTATATATGGAAATCAAGGCGAGGAACAATGAGACATCACCCTGGCATTGGCGTATGGACCCCTTCCTGATGAAAGACAGTAAATTTGTAAAGTACTTCTCTCAAGAATTTAAAACTTTTTTAGAAATTAATTTAGGTACTGCTAGCAACCAATCAATGATGTGGGAGACCATCAAAGCTTATGCACAAGGTTTGATCATCTCATACTCAGCGACCCAGAAAAAATTAAAGGGAGAACAGCAGCGTCTGCTCGAAGCTCGCTTAAAAGCAGCTGAAACAGCATACGCTGACAGACCTTCTATTATCAAATTGCAAAGGATTATGGCCCTTAGGACAGCTTTAAACACCACGCTTACCCAAACGGCTAAGAGGGAAATATTATTTGCAAAACAAAGGTCATATGAATTTGGTAAATACTTAGCATTTCTTGCAAAGAAAAAGAAGGCCCCTCAAATATCACGTCTATCAAGGAAAGTACTGGTATTTTTACTCATGATCGTAAAGGATTAACGCAATCTTTAGAAAATTTTATTCTGATTTATATAAATCACAGGATTGTGAAGACAGGACTTGGAGGATGCAATCATTTTTAAAAAAAACTTGACCTTTCTGGACCTAACTCGGGAACAGATATCGGTCTTGAATGTTCCCCTAACAATCCAAGAAATACTTGACACAAGCAGGCAACTTCAGAGCGGTAAGGCATCTGGCCCAGATGGCTTTCAAGCTGAATTCTATAAAGAATTTACAGGAATATTGGCTGGTCCACTTATGGACATGTATAACTACCCATTCCTGATGAAGGGCTTATGCTCGAAACATCGAATTCCTTATTCCTGAGATGCTGCCTAACCTGCTGTGCTTTAACCAGCAACACATTTTCAGCTGTGATCTCCAGCATCTGCAGACCTCATTTTTTACACTAACTACTCATCCAGTCAGGGCTGTCTCCCGCCTTCACTGAAAGAGGCAAATATCTCTCTTATCCTTAAAAAAGGAAAGGACCCAGAAGATTGTGCGTCATACAGATCAATATCCTTGCTAAATGTATATTTCAAAATCCTCTCTAAAACGTTAGCATTGAGGCTAGAAAGTGTATTGCCACATATCATAAAGGAGGATCAGACGGGGTTTATTAAGGGCCGTAGATCATCCAATAATGTTAGAAGGGTTTTGAATGTGATTCAAGCCTGCCATCAGGGAAAGATACCAGGAATAGTAGTCTCATTAGATGCGGAAAAGGCATTCGACAGGGTTGAATGGTCATATTTGTTTTACACATTGGAAAGCTTTGGCGTTGGAAAGGTGTTTACCAAATGGGTCTCAACACTGTATAGTGATCCCAAAGCAGTTGTGATTAGCAATGGATTAGGCTCGGATAACTTCAGTATGGATAGGGGCTGCCGTCAGGGATGTCCTCTCTCGCCATTGCTATTTACGCTAATAATTGAGCCACTAGCAGAAGCTATACAGGCCGACCCTAATATGACGACCCCGAGGATTGGTACAGGTAAACATAAAATTACCCTTTATGCAGATGATGTTCTTCTATTCCTCAGTAATCCTTTGATGTCCGTGCCTCACTTAATCTAAGTTTAGTGTATTTTCAGGCTATAAAATTAATTTCTCAAAATCGGAGGCTCTGCCAATGGGTGGCCTTGCTAGTATATCCCACTTATTGGATGGATCCCACTTTCCCTTTCAGTGGTCCCTGGAGGGTTTTTTATAATTAGGCATTTTTATTACCCCAGCATTTGGTCAGTTATACAAGGCTAACTTTGTGCATTTACTGGAAAGGATAAGGCAGGACCTCCAGCGATGGGGAGACCTTCCAATTTCCTGGCTAGTAGAATAGCACTAATTAAAATGAATGTCCTGCCCCGTCTCCTATACCCTATGAGAATGCTTCTGGTGATGCTGCTGAGGCTGGCACTACGTAAATCATAAGGCTGGTTGGGTTTCTTTATTTGGAATCATAGACAGCCCCTCATTAAGCTGAAGAAGCTACAGCTTCCACAGGCAAGGGGAGGATTGGATTTCCCAGATTTTAGGAAATATCAGTTAAGTTCCCTATTAAGTTACATAGCTGATTGGGTCTTGTCTGACCCGCAATCAATGTGGCTGGACATCGAGGCTTCTCAAGTAAAATGCCCACTTATTAACCTTTTATTTTCAGACAAGAGGAAAATCATTACGGATCACTGTAAAAACCCCATAATACTAAACACAATTAAAGCTTGGAATATAATGCGGCAAAATGAGGGCAACTCACATAAAACATCCCCTTATGCTCCGATAGTGGGAGCATGGGGATTTCAACTGGGGTTTACAGGTGCCACTTTCAAATTCTGGAGATCCAGGAGTATCTCTTGTTTAGGGGATCTATTTAAAGAAGGGATCCTGATGTCTTTTGAACAGCTGCGTCAGAAATTCGGATTACCTAATGGAGACCTCTTTTGATACTTCCAAATTTGAGATTACATACAGAAGAAGACTACGTTATTAGATAGTCTTTATAAATCAGATAGAGAATGTAGAATGCTATGGCCAATGGGGGTATCTTCCATCAGTACTATTTATCATTTACTACATGGTGAAGTATCGGGAGATATAGACAATCTGCTTAAAATATAGGATCAGGATTTGGGACTCGAAATCTCCATAGAAACATGGAATGACATTTGGGAAAATGCCAGAAGAATCACCATCTGCAACAGAACTCAGGCTATTCAGCTGAAGATACTTCATAGGGCCCATATAGCACCGGGTTGATTGGCAAAATTTAAGGCAGGAACATCTCCAATGTGTCCCAAATGTAAAATAGAGGTGGGCACTTTTGTACATTGCCTATGGACCTGTCATAAGATCCGTAGATATTGGACTAAAGTAGCAACTGCTATGACAGAAATCTTAGGAACGGAAATTAGAGTGGAACCTGTATCTTTCTTTTTGGACTTTTCGAACTCACCCTCCCTGGATATGCACGGGAAGAGATTATTTTCTATTCTCTCTTTCTATGCAAGGAAAAATATTTTGGTAAACTGGGTGGCTGAGGGCCCCCCTGGACTTTCAATTTGGCACAGATTAGTTATGGAATGTATTCCCCTTGATTTCCTTACAAATATGGTGCACCAAAAGACCAAATTATTCCATAAAATATGGCAGTCCTTCTTGAATTATATAAATACATATATTTCGGCCGTCCTAACAAGGGCTTTTATTTAATTGAAATGGCGAACCTGGCTGGTCCGTGGCCCCTTGGGAGAGGAATCCCGCACGAATACGGGTTTTGTTACATATGATGTTAATACATTCCCAGTATGTATCTCAGTACCCAATTTCTGTGTTATCCGTTGGGTTTTTGTTTCTCTTAATTTAATAATGTAAGAGACTTAATTCTGCACTCTGGTTAGTTGTAGGTTCGATTAGTAGTTAGTTGAGTTTTTTTTGTCGTTTTTTTTGTTAAATTTTGGTTGTTATTTATTTAAGATTTAATTGTATATCAATGTTTATGCTTGGGTTTTTTTTATTTTGTAAACTTGTAAAAATGTTAAATTTTCAATAAAAATACCTATAAAAAAACAAGTTTCTTTAAAATTATTGATTCCCATTGAAAGTAGGCACTATTCAACAAATGTACAGAACTGATTTAACATAGTTTCAGATATGAAATTACTGGCCTTCGACACATCCAGTTCACAATTAAGATGTCACAATCTCACCATTCTGAATTACTGATCTCATGTCCATACATTCATCCTTATATTCAGGGTGTGCCACATGGTATGTTCCAGAAGTAATTGGAATGTCTCAGCTGAGACTTTTGGAATTTGCCTCAACATCAGTGACTATACGGAATTAAATGTAGCAGTGTGTGTTGATTGTATGCAGGACTAATATTATCATTTGTTTTGTATCCATTGTTCAGGGTTTGGTCTGGACTTTATTGCCTACCCAGAGGCCCTTGCACAGTTGCCATGGGCAACTTTATGGTCCATTTTATTTTTCTTCAAGCTGCTCACTTTGGGACTTGACACATTGTTTGCAAGTTTCGGTAAGAATGACATCTTTTAAGTTCAACAATAATGTTACTTAATTTAACCAATCTCTTTCTACTTCTATAAAAGGAACTTAGCTAAGCTATTATGTTTGGAACTACTGCTGATGATTGTAATGCATGAGAAAACAATGTTACTCGAGAGTCAAATTCTCCACAATGTCTTAATGAAACCTCAGCTTGGTTGAATGAAGCGTGTTCCAAGTTGTAGGAAAGAAATATTCAGGTCATTGTTACCTAACATCTGGAAGATTTACAGTGGAATTCATGTTTTTTAAAAATCTGCATTCATGTTCAGTCGCTGTTCACAATTTTGTTTTTCTTCATTCATTCATGGGATGAGATCATTGCTGGCTAGGCAGCATTTATTGCCCATCTCTAATTGCCCAGATGGCAGTTAAGAGTCAACCACATTGCAACGGGTCTGGAGCCACATCTAGGCCAGGCCAAGTAAGGATGGCAGCTTCCTTCTCTAAAAGACATTAGGAAATCAGGTCAGCTTTTCCAACAATCAATTCATGGTCATCATTAGATTCTTAATTCCACCAACTGCCGTGGCAGGATTTGAGCCTGGGTCCCTTGGATATAATCTCTGGATTAACAGTCCAACGGTAATACCATTAGGCCATTGCTTCCCCTTTCCTTGTTCTTTCTGTTGTATCATACAACTCATATTTCTGTTTCTGCTGCCAAGTTCTAGGTGTCTCAATATAATAACTATCATTTTTGATGTACATCTAGACCCTTTTCATCAGGAACAGGATTTGTTAAAATGTACTGAGCAGCAATTATGTTGTGATTCAGTTAACAGACTAATCTGGAGGCCTGGATAAATGACCTGGAGACATGAGATCAACCTTCACCTCTATGTCAAAAAAGAACTGCAGATGCTGGAAATCAGAAATTGCAGGAAGAACTCAGCAGGTTTGGCAGCATCTGTAGAGAGGAAGCAGAGTTAATGTTTTGTGTCCAGTGACCCTTCTTCAAAAAACAGCATTCTGAAGTAGGGTCACTGGATCTGAAATGTTAATTCTGCTTTCTCTCCACAGATGCTGCCAAACCTGCAGAGTGTTTCCAATAGTTTCTGGTTGTGTTTCACGTCAGTGTCTGAGGAATTTGAATTCAATCAAATAAACCTGGATGAAATAACATTGCTGTCAGTAATTTTGACTGTAGAGCTATCATTGTGTCAGAAAAACCCATCTGACACCTAATGCCTTTTATAGAAGGAGATTGTGTGTGAGAGACCTTCTTGAAAACCTCAGAACCATAATCATATGTTAGACCCTGGAATCCTTGATGTGCATTTTGCTTCAATGCTTTATGTTATTAAAGAATCTAACAGAATATTTATTGCAGCTCACTGTTATATTCAAACATTATATTCATGTACGCTTCTCGGTGAGTATGAAAGTACTCAATTACAACATGCAGCACAGTTTGTCAGTATGTCATGCTTGAAGTGGCCCAAGTCAAGATAGTTTCTGAGACCTTTCTGCTTTTAAGTCACATAATTATGCAGGGTTTATATAATGCCTTACAGGTTATTATATTAGATAAGATTCCCTACTGTGTGGAAACAGACCCTTTGGCCCAACAGGTACACACCGACCCTCCGAAGAGTAACCCACCCAGACCCATTCTCCTACGTTTACTCCTGACTAATGCACCTAATACTACAGGCATTTTAGCATGGCCAACTCACCTAATTTGCACATCCTTGGATTGTGGGAGGAAACCAAGCATCCGGAGGAAACCCATGCAGACATCACAACCCACACTCATTCCACACAGACAGGCACCCAAGGCTGGAATTGAACCTGGGTCCCTGGCACTGTGAGGCAGCAATGCTAACCACTGAGCAACCTTGCTGCCCCACAGTGACGTGGTAACATATTAATTGTGAGGCATGAAACAACAACCCTCTCTGAAATAAAGTGGCAAGCCACTCAGTTGTGGCTCATTACTCCGATAGGAAAAATAAACCAGATGAACTGCCTGGCATCAGAAACAGCAAAGGTACAATCTTCCCAATCAGTGTTGCAAACTCTTCTGCAATACAATCTGAGAGAGTTCTCCCACACATTGTTGAACTAAATGTCTAATATTGTCGTTCCCACTGAATCACAGCCTATAGCCCACATCTCAGAATCTTCTATCACCCACCCTGAGATGGTGAGTTACTTTCAGGAGACATTAGCAAGCCTCCATTTTCCAAACATTGCTCTTATACAATTCTGCCCATAGACAGAGAAATCTCTCCCCATTGGCTCCTTTAGTTCTCTTGGCTGCCATTTCTCTGGTGGTGGATTTATCTAAGACTTGGTATAAATCATTAATTAATCACTGATAACTTTTGTTTTCAGTAGAAACAGTAATAACAAGCCTGCTGGACCAGTTTCCTGAGTTCCTTAGGCCAAAGCGTCTTTATCTGACAGCTGGTCTTTGTTTGTTATTTTATTTCCTTGGCCTTCTGTTTGTAACACAGGTAAGTTGTAGCTTAGTCATTTGCTATGTTTCCACATGAGCAATCAACCCTCTCTAGACAAGGATACTCAGTAAAATGAGACACTGTTTCATAAATCACAAAGAATTAAGTTCAGTCTAAATAAGCTCCCAGCATTTAGAACCCCACTGCTGGTTTGGTTTTGGACCAGGGATGGTGATAAAAATGGATAATTGGCAGTCCAGAATAAGAAGAATTAACTGGAGGAGAGCTGACTTCAATGGGCAAAGAATGGAGCTGAGCCAGAGAGACAGGAACAAAATTATGGTGGGAAAAACAGTCACTGAACAAAGGGCTATGTTTAAAATAGACATGATTCAGGTACAATCAAGGTATGTTCCCTCAAAAAGCAAAAGGAGAACAAACAAATGCAGAGCTCTGAGGATGAACAAAGGAGATAGAATACAAAATGAAGAAGAAAAAGTGAGGTTATGATGAGTGTCAAGACAAAAACTTCAAGCAGAACACTAAGGTTCAAAGGGGAAATGAAAAGCATATTGGAGAAGTGAAGGGGGTTTAATAAGAAGATTAAGGTCAGAGGTAAAGCCACCATGGGCCTCCTGGGCCACAGAGAGGCGACGAGTGATGGTTTAATGTGAGAATCACCACACCTCAGGGAAGGGGAGAGGTTGATACTTCGTGGTATCTTCAGCTGGTGCAGGAATTGAAACGCACCTCTGACATCTCTCAGCATTTCAAGACAGCTGTCCAGCCAAATGTACTAACTGATGAGAAAGCACTGATGAGAAAGCACTGTCAGCCAAACATATCAAGGAATTCCAAAGTCTTCTATAGGCACATTAATAGCAAAATGAGGAGTTGAGTCAATTAGGGTAAAAAAGGTGGTTTACACAGTGAATCATAGAATCCTATAGTACAGAAGAGGACCTTTGGCCCTCAAGTCTGTACAACCAAAATTATATTAATTCTACATTAATCTCACTTTCCAGCACTTGGCCCACAAGTTGAAATATAGGAAATATGGAGACAAGAGACATGACTAAGGGGTTAACTGAATACCTTGCATCTGTCTTTACTAAGGAGATGGAAGCGACACCAGTTATAGTAATGGAGGAGGAAGCTCTATCACGATAAAGATCAATATTCACCAGGAAGAAGTTTTGAGTAGGCAATCAATATTTAAATTGACAAGGTCCAGAAGCAGGTGTCATGCATCCAAGAACATTTAGGGAAGCAAATGTAGAAATTAAAGCACCACTGACCATAATTTTCCAGCCTTCCCTAAACTCAGGGGAGGTGCTGACTGGTTAGACAATTGCAGACGTTACGCCTTTATTTGTAAAAAAAACCTATGAAGGTAAGCCCAGCAATGACAGACAATTCAGTTTAACTTCAGTGGTGGATAAAAATCTGGAAACAAATATTAATGACAGAATCAGTTGAGGCATAGATAAATATGTGGGTTAATTAGGAACAGTCAGCGTGGATTTCTAAAAGGCAAATCATGGCTGACAATTCTTGAAGAGGTAATAGAAAGGATCGATGAGGGTAATGTCATTGATGTGGTGTACATGAACCTTCAAAACTCACTTTAAGCAATGTTACACAGCAGACTTATGAAGAAAGTTATAGCTCATGGTATAAAGGAGATAATAGCAGTCTGGATACAAAATTGGCTGGGTGAAATAAAATGGAGAATAGTGATCACCAAATATTTTTTGGGTTGTAGGAAGGCTTGTAATGGAGTTCGCCAGAGATCGGGATTGGAACAAAAACAGAAATTGCTGGTGAAACCCAGAAAGTCTGACAGCATCTGAAGGGAGAAAGCAGAGTTAATGTTTCAAGTCCAGTGACTCATCATCGAGAAATAGTAACTCCACTTTCTCACCAGAGATGTACCGTAGCTGCTAGGTTTCACCAGCAATTTCTGTTTGTGTTTTTGATTCAGATGTCCAACATCCATAGTTCCTTGTTTTACATCAGTTGTGGGAGCCCTGCTTTTCCTGCTTTATTTGCAGGGTATAGACCTTGTCTTGTAAGGGACAGTTTCAAAGTTTGGAGGTGACATGAACCTTGGAAGGATTGTAAACTCTAAGCAAGAGAGTTGAAAAGTCCACAAGTTCACAGACATGTTGGTGGAGTGAGCAGGTAGCTTCCAGGTAAAGCTCAATGCAAGAAGTTTGAGACGATCCATTTTGGGGAGAGAAAACATTTGTAACGTCAGGGGTGCAGTACTTAAGAAGTGCAGGAGTGGTCTGGGCAGCTTTTCACAGATCATTGAAGATAGTAGGATATGTAGAGAGAGCATATGGTATCCTGGGCTTTAATAATAGAGTTATTAGGGTATAATAGCAAGAAGGTTATGTTGAACTTGTATAAGAAATTTGTTAATTCTCACCAGGTGTGCTGAGCACTGTTGTGAATGCTACAATATTGGAAGGATGTGAACACTTTGGAAGAATGCAGAAGAGATCGACAAAAATGATTCCAAAATGAGAAACTTAATGTATGAGAATACATTGGACAGATTGGGTCATTCTCCTTAGAGAGGAGAGGAGGGGTCAAGAGAAGATGTGACAGACATTGCCAAACTCATATGAGGTCTGAATAGAGTAGATAGGGAGAAACTGTTCCCCTTTGTGAAAGGATCGAGAATGAGATGGCTCAGATTTAAAGCGATTTGCAAATGTAATGAAGAAGATCTTTTTCACGTTCAGGTCTGGAGTGCACAGCTTTGAAATGTGATGGTGAGTCAATTGAGGTATTGGTGATTATTTAATTGGAAAAAGGGTGTGAGGAAGGGGTGTGTGGCAGGAGTCATAATGCTTGCTGGGGAGCAGTGTGGACATAATGGGCTGAATGGCCACCTTCTGTACTGTAACAATCTATGATTCTGTGACTCTTTCTCTTGTTTGTTTGTGGAATGTGAGTATTGCTGGCTAAGAAGACAGTCAACAGGATGTGATTTATCCATTCCCTGCAGCCTTACAGTGCAGTGGGCAGGATAAATTTCCTAATAATGGGGCTCATGCCAATCACCAGCAGGAAGAGGTGCCATCCTTAGCAAGAGTATCCGATTGACCAGCCATTCCACCAGTGTCAGCAGTGCCACAAGCTCAGTGGTGGGCACTGCTGGTACTGCAGGCAAGGCCACATGTGGGACCAAGGAATCTATAAATCCTGGATATTGGGTCGAGGAAGGTTTGGAAATCTTTGGTTGGGATGGATTTTGCAGAGCAGTTGAGCATGATGCTATGTGTAATTGGAGTGCCCCCAAGTTGCCCCCTGAAAACAACACCCTCCCTTCTTTCCTTCCCACCATTTTATGCATGTCTTTATAAACAAAATGTGGATTCCTACCGACTTGCTTTGCAAAATCCATTTCCAACTCTCCACCCTCAGTACCCTTGTCCCTTGATGAAGATTTCCAATTCCTTCCTGAAGGATCATCATTGAGCTGAAATGTTAATCTTATTCATCTCCCTGTTGAATATGTCTGCCCTGTTGAATAATTCTAGAATTTCCTGATTTCCATCTCAACCTTCCAGCACCTGAAATTCTTTGCTTTGTAAATCAACTTTCTTTTGTGCCTGGTGCCTGCTTTAGCTTGGTTGTGGGGAATGCAGTTTTGTAAAGTGCTCTTGCAGGACACTTGCCGAAGTGGTGAATGTTGAAGGTGTTCCTTGGTGAGTCAATTAAACAGGCAGCGTTCTCTTGGATTGTGTCATGCTTTCTGTGTTTCACAAAGTCCATAAGCCTCATCAATTGGATCACAAAACTGTAGAATAGAAATCAGAAGGAATGGTCATCAAACTTTACAGCACTGTGGTCAGACCTTACCTTAACTACTGCGTCCAGTTCTTCCCAACAAGACAGACAGACACATGGATACTGGAGACTGTAATGCTAGGAGCCACAAGACTGACCCCCTAGAATTGGGGTTTTGAGTTATGAGGAAAGATTCAAGAAATTGTACTTTTCAGGCTGCAGACCAGTTCATTTTGAGAGGTGATCTTATGCGGTTATAGAATGTGATTTTACTCAGAATATTAAATTTATGAGATTGGAGAGCTTGGTTTAAAATGAGGAAAAGCAATTTGAGAATTTATGTCTGGAATTCTGCAACACATGAAGAATGATTGACACACAGCACTAATTTCTGCATTGAGCAGTGGAGGCTAAAATCTAGAAATCATTGATGAAGCAATCAGATGTTGCAATATCAGGGTGTTCACCAATTATTAACGTCTGTATGAAGATGGAGTGATGACCTTCCTCATCCAGGATAAAGCTGTGGTCTCTATATTTATTGCTGCCTTTAATTCCCACGATCGCAGTAATAAAAAGAAAATATTTTGACTAATGTTGCAGATTTAATTTAATAAAGACGATTGCAATTTGAGCAGAGGGAAAGTTGATGAGGAATATGTGTCATCTGAGAATGTAGTAGAGGTCATGGGAAGGGGAGATATCTAGAGGACTTTTGTGAACATTTCATAAATATCATTAGTACAATGTTCCCAGGAAGTTAAAACAGTGAATAAAATATTGAAAGGCATGGAAAGATCATAATATATAAATCCAGAGAGGTGTTGCACCTGACCGAGATCACATCTGGACAGAATCATAGACTCTCTGCGGTGTGGAAATACCATTTAGCCCATCAAGTCTGCATTGATCCTCTGAAGAGCTGCGCACCCAGAACCAACCTCTACCCTACAACCCTGCGTTCCCCATGGTTAATCCGCCTAGCCTTTGCATCCCTGGACACTATGAACAATTTAGCATGGCCAATCCACCTAATCCACATATTTAAAGTCTGGTTGAAGATTTGTAGCTCGGGTGTCCGTTGTTGTGGTTCTGTTCGCCGAGCTGGAAGTTTTTGCTGCAAACGTTTCGTTCCCTGGCTAGGGAACATCATCAGTGCTATTGGAGCCTCCTGTGAAGCGCTGCTTTGATGTTTCTTCCGGTATTTATAGTGGAAGCGGCAAGAACAAACCACTATAAATACCGGAAGAAACATCAAAGCAGCGCTTCACAGGAGGCTCCAATAGCACTGATGATGTTCCCTAGCCAGGGAACGAAACGTTTGCAGCAAAAACTTCCAGCTCGGCGAACACAACCACAATAATCCACATATCTTTGGACTGTGGAAGGAAACCAGAGCACCTGGAGTAAACCCACACAGACATGGGGAGAACTTATAAACTCCACACAGACAGTCACCCAAGGGTGGAATCAGACTTGCATTCCTGGCATTGTGAGGCAGCACTGCTAACCACTGAGCCACCGTGCTGCTCCATGCAAAATTGATTGTTTATTTCAAAAAAGAAAAATGGAACACAACTAATTCCAGCCCTTCAAGGAATGAGAATAAATCGAGGAAACAGGGTATTTTGCGGTTGAGAAAAGATAAATTCTTAAATCCTTTTAATGTCTATTTTAAAGATTTGAATGTTATGTTTTTTTTCCATTTAATGCTTTCTAATTTTCCATTTCATTTTAGGTTGGGATTTATTGGTTACATTTAATGGATTATTTCTGTACTGGATGGATTCTCATTGTAGTTGCTCTGTTGGAACTCATTGGTCTCAGCTGGATCAATGGTGGGTATGACTGGAAAAAAAAATAATTACAATTGAAATGTATTTATGAGAATACTTTCACCTCTTCAGAGAACACTACAAAATCTACACTGGATATTGTGCAGATAACTATAGGGTTTGAACAGTTAGTGAGGATTTAGACTTGAGTCAAATGAATAATGACAGAGGCAAAAGTTTAGGATTATAAAATTCATGAACTAATTTTATTGAACTATGTTTCAAAATCACAAGGCTATGATACAGATATAACAGGTGAACAACATCATGCATGTCCCACAGTGAAAAGCAAAATTTAGAAACTAATTGACTTGCTATTCAATCATGCCCTCACTTGATAACTACCCCACAGCAACTGAATCCTTCCAATCCAATTAACCTGTGGCATATTTGCCTTCATTGGAAGTGGCATTGATTGTAAGGGTAGGCAAATTATGCTGCAGCTTTATGGAACTTTAGTTAAGTCACACTTGGTGTATTACATACAGTTCTGGTCACCACAGTAGCAGATGGATGTGGATGCTTAGGAAACGTTTACCAGGATGTTGCAGGGTATGGCGATTTTAGCTATGAAGAACATTTAGACAGACTGGGTTTGTTTTCATTGGAATATGAAAGGTTGAGGGGTGACTTGATAGAAGTTTAGAAGATTGTGATGGCATGGATTGAGTGGAAGGGAAGAGGTTTTTTTTCCCAGGGTGGAGGGATCAATTACTAGGGGACACACTTTCAAGGTGTGGGGGGATGTTTCGAAGTGATCTACAAGGCATGTTTTTCACACAAAGGGTGGTGAGTGCCTGGAACACGCCTGCTAGAGGAGATGGTGGAAGTAGACACAATAGCAGCATTCAAGAAGCACCTGGACAAATACATGAATAGGAAGGGAATAGAGGGATACAGATCCTGTTCGTGAGGACAGTTTTATTATGGAAGAGCAAAATGTGTAAGCGCAGGCTTAGAGGGCCGATAGGCCTATTTCTATACAGTTGTGTTCTTTGTCCATTCTGACTGTTTCAAAACCCCCAAATATTCCCTTCCACCTTCATAACAGAAGCATCACATGGGTAGATTCTTAACATTGTTTCAAGACTTCTCACTTCCCTGACCACAATGATGATCCTACAGAATCAGGAGATTCCCTTAATGAGATTGTTCCTGTGAGTGTCTTGATCATCATAGAGATTAGGAACATTAATATGCTTCCTGATCCTTTATCTTGGGACACAGGAATAAGAGTAGGCCATTCAGTCCATCCAACCTGTTTCCTTATTTAATACCATCATGGTCAGACAACACTCCAATGTCTTTTATCTGTGCTATCCATATCTATTCATTCCATTGGACAAGTTTCTTGATCATTTTCTTGCCCTATGGTGCCCTAAGAATACAGCCAAGGGAATACTATTTACTGATTACCTGTCTACAGGAATTAACATTAGCCATTGTTTCCATTCCCTTAACTATTGTTCACACAAAGATCAGGCTCATCAATTCTAAAGTGATGAATGCAATTTCTTAGCCGACATTTTACATTTCCAGATTTTGGGAGACCAGGCATTGGCTGGAAGCTGTACACCAGGATCAGGCAGATGTCCCAACACACTGGCTATATGGGAATTGCCTGAGAATGTATGATACTCATGGAAATACCCAGTGTCAAAAATCCTCTGAATAAGTTCCAACTCTGAGTTAGAGACAGAGACTTCAGAAAGTTCTGACTGACTTATAATTACCCAGGAAATGTTAGAAGGATTAAAATCTGCTCTCATTATAAAAATGACTCCCTCAATCATTCACGTTGACCTGACAATGAATAACATTAACAGTCTCCCACCAAGTCATTCACCTGTGACATCACTTCCCATGGGCATGTGACCACCCACCACTCTCTATTCCAGACAACACACACCTCTCATCTCCACTATCAAACACTCCCAACTCCATACCTGACCAGATCCAAATCTTCCACAACCCTGCTCCACAACCAACATGACTTCACCACATCATCAATCCCCACTCATTGGCACCTTTGGCCTCAACCTGCCACCTCACTTCATCTCCCATTCACCTTGAACACTTGTCTTCTCGAAACAGTGTGAGAGTTCCTTCAAGACCTTTAAATCTTGGAGTACAGATAATCGATTTGGTGATAGGGAACACTCTGTTCATCCAATTTGAAATCTTCAGCAATCCTTTCTCTGTTTAACCTGTTCATCAATGCCACCTGTACAAGACGAACTTCAACAGAAAACAAGCTGCCCTGAAGACAGGACAGCGCGAGTGATGGTGTCTCTCTGCTTCCTTGCCATTCACAGGGATAAACAGATTCATCAAGGACATTGAGATGATGATTGGGAAAAGGAATTGGCTTTTCTGGCTCTGGTGGAGAGCTTGTTGGATTCTGATCTCTCCGTGCATTTTAACTGTAAGGAGATGTTACATCTTTGAGTGATTTAAGCTGAATGTAAAAATGTACAGTAAGTCCCTTTCATCATGTTACTGATTTTACTTTCTGTGTTTATTTCATTCAGGCAATCTTAGTCTGGTCCTTAACAACATTTGCCCCTCCAACATATGGACCAATTGAATAGCGCTGGTCAATAGCGCTGGGCTGGTGTATGATCATCTTGTGTATTATGTGGGTACCCATAATAGCCGTGGTGAGAGTTGTCCAAGCTGAGGGCCCCACCTTGTGGCAGGTGAGGAAATGTTTGAAAGATCAGGAAACAGTTTCTGTGACAACCTCTCAGACTCCTACTTTACAGCAACTTTTAGTAATACAGTGCCTCTACTGCTATATTATATCCCACTGTACTCCCAAGAAGTGTCATAAAGTAAAATCTTACACCAAACCTCACGACAAATTACACAGTAGAAGAACAGAAGCTTGGCTGAACCAGTCGGTGTGAAGATATGTTGAGAAGGAGAAAAGAGAAATAGAGAAGTCTAATAGTGAATATGTAACCACTGGTGATTGTCATTAAAATGCATTTGGTTTACTAATGTCCTTCACGAAAGGACATAATTGATTCTTACCTATTTTGAGAGCAAACAAAACATCCGACATCAACCTAAGCACCAGACAGGACAAACGCAGCCTTGCCGACACTGTGATGTCCTCCTTATTTACATCTGGGGACTTGTTGCTTAATCGGAATAGCCTCTCCTATCTCTGCATCATGCACCATTAGGCTAATACTTCCCAGGTTATTTCCTCATATCTCCCCATGTGATAGTAATGCTCTTTCAGGTAATTTCAATTTTTCTCAGGAAGATAACCCAATCATTTATCCCAATTTTTGACAACTTCCTCATTGTCCCATTTAATTTGAGGAATGTCCAATTCAGAAGCCTCTGAACTTGGCTCTTCCTTCTGTGCTGTAATCATTAACACCTTCTCTTGCTTTCCTTCCCTGTCAAAATATCTTTTGAGTATCCCACAAGACACACTCTGTGAGATTTCTTCCAGTCTGGGGTCCATATCAAGTAGTTTACCTCACTCAATGTCCTTTCGATTTTATAAGATCCACTAAATCCTGCTTTTAAAGGTTCACCTATTACTGGAAGTACCACAATACCTTATCCCTGATAGCAAAATAGCGATATTTTGATTTCTTATTCCACTTGCTGAGTCATTGTGAGCTGTGGTACTTTTAAATGCTGTTGAGTCAACTCCCTAGCTCAATTTAATCATTCTCTAAAATTTGACACAAAGTCCAAATGGGTGGTCTCTGAATTCTGACATATTAATTTCTCCTTAATCAATTTTAGTGGTCCTCTCACTTCATGTCCAAAAACTAATTCAAATAGACTGAATTAGGTGGATTCATTTGGTACATCTCTGATCATAAAAAGAACAACCAAATTCCCTTATTCCAATCATCTGGATAATCCTGACTATAAGCCCTCAACATGGTGTTCAATGCCATCTTTCTAATGTTTCCTGCGATTCTGGATGGTACGCAGTAGATTTGAATTGTTTTATGTCTAAACTGTCCATAACTTCCTTAAATAGTTTGGATGTGAAGTTTGACCCTTGATTTGACTGTATCTCTGTTGGTAGTCTGTATCTAGTGAAAACTTTGAGTAATTCCTCTACAATCCTTTTAGCTGTGATATTGTGTAATGGAACAGCCTCTTGAAATCTTGTCGATGTATACATTATTGTTAACAAATATTGGTTCCCACTTTTTGTTTGTGGTAGGGGACCTACTCAATCAATTAAGACTCTGGTAAAAAGTTCCTCAAAATCTGGAATAGGTATTAAAGTTACAGGTTTTATTACCATCGGTGGTTTTCCAATCACTTGACATGCATGACATAGCTGGCAAAATTCAACTACATTCTTGTGCAGTCCAGTAAAAATGTCTTTGTATTTTAGCTTGTGTTTTCCTCACTTCTAAATGGCCTCCAAGTGGTGATTCATGTGCCACCTGCAACATTTCCTTTCTATACCCCACTGGCAATACAATTTGATGAATCTCTGCCCATTTCTCATCTGCTTGAATATGTGATGGTCTCTGTTTCCTAATTAAGACATCATTTTTCAGGTAATAGCACACATGGATAAATTCAGACTCCTTCTCTGTATATGCCTTTTGATACAATTGCTTTAAGTTTTCATCTTTCTGCTGAACCTCAATGAGTTTTGCACAGGTAAAGATATTTGCATGATTATTTATTTATTCCTGTTTTATCTTAACTAACTGATCGAATACAGTCTCTGCTAATGCCACTTCAGATTTCTTATCTGTACCCTTTGATCTCTCCTCCTTCAACTGGTGACTCTGTGACCTCATTACTACACAAACAGGGAAGATTCCCAAGTAAGATTCTTGCAGTGCTTTAGTTGCTTGAGTATCCACAGGTCTTTCAACTACAGTAGGCAGCACACCTACCAGTGAATCAGCTGTATCATTCACAAGGACAAATTGTTTTCCTGGAACCGATACTTTGTCCAGTACTCCTATACACATTCTCCACTCTTTTCTAGTCACTCTAGCATCATTTTACATAATTGAGCACTTTTTGTCTCACCATGAACTCTTGTTACCAGTAACGTTTCTGGCAATAGTCCTTCAGGAGTATATTCCTCCACATCCTTCAACATCACAGACTGAGAGAATCCTGTGTCCCTTAATATTATAACCTCTTTACTTGCTACTCGAACATGAATAAACTTTACCTTTTCAGGTATATTTTTAAAGCAGATCTGGCATTTCTTCCTTAACCAACCTCTGATCAGCTTGTGCACTCTGATGCAGCTTTCTAGCTCCCACTGTTACCACTCCAACAACACTTCCAGGGTTATCCTGCTTTCCCATGCCTGGCTTTCCTGTGCTTTTCCTAGCCCACCAACACTGTGATTTCATGTGATCTACTTTATTGCAATAAAAACACTGGAGCTTTTACCTTCTTCGTCCCCTTCTGGGGTTTCCTTTTTACGCTGTGATAAGGTCTCCTTATGATCTTCACTGAGATCTATCTCACCCTTTCCACAGGAGGATTTCTCTTTTCCCCAACTTCTATTCCTCATGGATTGAAATTGATGCAGGAAGTCAGACCGTGATTTATGGACCAACTCATAATCATCAGCCACTTCAATTGCTAAGCTTGCCATTTTTAACTCTCTGCTCTGCCAAATGAATTTGCACTATGTCAGGCAGTGAATTTTTAAACTCCTCCAAAATAATTGTCTCTCTAAGGGTATTGTAAGTTTGTTCTATTTTTAAAGCTCGTATCCACCTACCAAAATTACTTTGTTTAATTCTTTCAAACTCAATATAAGTTTGACCAGGGTTCCTCCTTAGATTCTTTAAACGTCTATAGGCTTTCTGGTACCAATTCATATGCGCTTAAGATTGATTCTTTTCCCTACTCATACTCCCCAGATACCTGCTCTGATAGCGATGTGAATTCCTCACTAGCTCAACCCACAAGTTTGGTTTGGATCAACAAAACCCACACACTGACTGGCCATTGCATTTGTTTAGATTCTTTTTCAAATGAAATGACAAGGGCTTCCACATTCTTCTCATTAAATTTAGGCCTTGTTTGAACATACTTAAACAGTTTCTCACTAGGCTTCTGACTGCCAGGGGCTTGCTCATCCTCACTCTCTTCCTCACTAAACCTACCTTCAGCCTGCATCTCCATCCTTTTGTGCTGACTTCCCTTTTTAAGTGTCAATTTCTAAAGTTCAATCTCTTTGCTTTTTCTTTCTCTTCTGCGAGAGTTCTTCATTATCTTTCTTTCTCTGTGGCTAAAGCCCTTAATGTGTTTGCTTTTTCTCTCTCTTCTGATTTTAATTGTAATTCAAACTGTTTCATTTCTGCTGCCCTTTCCTTATCTCTCCCCTCTAACTCAAGCTGCTTCATTTACAATCAAATTCTTGCCATCTCTACAGATCCTGATAGTGTTTCCAGCAAATTTGAATACTGAGCTACTGCTGAATTCATCTCATCTTTCCTCACATTAGGAGGTAAATTCAACCCTAGCTTGTCTATTAATTCCTGCAGTTTGGTCTTATCTGCCTTTTGCAAAACCCCCGAGGTCACTTCTTCCACCTCCAGGACCTCCTTGGTGATTGAAAGAGCCATTGCCATCCGAACACGGTTTAAACCAACCAAATCAACACCCGAAATAAAAGACACTAGCAACTACCACTCGCTGTTTAAATCCCGCAAAAAGCCCCCAGTCTGTCATGGACTAGGTCTGACTGTAACTTTGCTATTTGTTTAATGAGGTGTACAGTGGATATTCCTGGAGTACATCAGCTTGGTCAACTGCCAGGTTTTAAACAAACAAAATTTATTTGCAAAATTATAAAATGAACTACAAGGAACAGAAAACAGAATACCCGATAACTTATCCTATCCAAACCCTACCTAAGGATGCTGTTCTGAAAATTCCTGCAACAATCCCAGTACACAGATCCCTAAGCACAAACAGCAAACAATGGCACAGGCAGCATACAGTTCAAAATCAGAAGGGCAGAAGGACAGAGAGAAGGCTTCCAGTTTCCCCCATGACTCTACTCCCTCCCGTACTGAACTGAAGAGCTAGAGAGCTGGCCACGTCCCCTTGACAAGACCAAGTTTTCAAAAGGTCTTTCAAGCTTTTGATCTGAAGCAGTATTTGTTCGGGGAAACAACAAGGCCCCAGTGAACCATTCAAAGTTCAGGCACGATGGAGCCTGGCCAATTATCCCCTCTCTAAAAAAAACTCAAGGGCAAACTAACTTGTACCAGACCATTACTGTGACAATTGTTGGGGGCTTATAATCCAATCCAATCAAAGTGATCACCCCTTTCTTATTTTTAGTTCATCCATATAGCTAGACAATCACCCAGGAATATTCTGTCTAAGTACAAGTTGAATTCCCTAATCAAAAACATCATTCCCTCACCTCTCTTGTGCACCTTTTTATCCTTCTGATAGCATCAACATGCCAAGCACTAAGCTGCCAATTATCATTCTCCCTCAGCCAAATTTCTGCAAAGGGTATGATATCCCAGTCCCATGTTCCTATCCATACCCTACGTACATCTGCCTTACCTGTCAGTCCTCTTGCGTTGAAATAAATGTGTTTAATTCATTATTTTTCCTCATAGCCCGCCATGCTCTTGCCTGCCTTGTTTATTGAACTTTCTCCCTTTATCTTCTGTATCAGTTCTCAACCTTTTCTCTTTTCTCATTGTTGCTCCCATCCCTGACCCCCATCACGGTTTAAGAAAATGCAGTCAGAGAGGAGAAGGGTATTATTAAGCAAGAGAGGGGTCAGAAGGGATTTACCAGGATGTGGCCAGGTATGGAAGGTTTGAGTTATAAAGAAAGGCTGAAACGTTTTTTCACTGGAGCGTAGGAGGTTGAGAGGTGACCTGATATAGGTTTATAAAATAATGAGAGGTATAGATAGAGTTGATGGTAGTTGTCTTTTCCATAAGATGGGGAATTTCAAGACTAGGGGGACATTTTTAAGGAGAAAGTGAGGACTGCAGATGCTGGAGATCAGAGCTGAAAATGTGTTGCTGGAAAAGCGCAGCAGGTCAGGCAGCATTCAAGGAGCAGGAGAGTCAATGTTTCGGGCAATTTTTAAGGTGAGCAGTGAGAAGAGAGAGATTTGAACAAGATATGAGGCAATTTTTTTACACCAAGAGTAGTTTGTGTGTGGACTTACTGAGAAATGATGGATGTGGGTACAATTACAGCATTTAAAAGATATTTTGATGGATACGTGAATAGGAAAGGTTTGGAGGGATATGAGCCAAGACCAGGCAGGTGAGACTAACTTAGTTTGGGATTATGTTCAGCATGGACAGGTTAAACCAAAGTGTTTCCATGCTGTATGAGTCTATGACTCTATGACCAATCAGAAAGAGGCTGGCAAGAAGTCAGGAAAGCTCCAGAGTGCATTGCGATCCGGAACAGATTAGTGTTGGATGACCACATTTATTTCTGGAGAAGGTGGGACGTACAAGTGTTCTGGTTTTCTGAAGGTATTGCTGAATGTGATGGTGGGATTTAAAACTAATTTTTGCAGGGGTCTGGGATACTAAATGGAGGTTCAGTAAAGGTTAATGTACTGAAAAGTATTGAAGAACCCACCATTGCAATGCAGAAATTCGTGCAAATATATTCAAGTTAGTGCAGAATGGAGTGTGGCAAAGATGGATGGTATTTTTTAATGCAAGGAGTCTTGTGAGTAAGGCAGAGGAGTTGTGCGTGTTTATTAATGTATGAGGATCTAATATCATTGCTATCACAGAGATGGTTGTGGTTGAGGAAAGAACATGATTGTCAGCACAATATTCTGGGTTATAGAATCTTCAGGTGAGATAGGGGAGATGGGTGAGGGTGTAAAAGAGCTGGTGTCACCACATTGATCAGGGAGTCAGTTACTCCAGTAAGCAGGAATAATATCTTAAAACAAACACAAACAATGCTGCAGAACACAGAAGGTCTGGCAGAATCAATAGAGAGATAAACAGAGTTAATTAGTTGAGTCCAGTACAAGGCTTCTTCAGAGTTGAAAGTTGTAGGAAAATGGGCCTTTATACTTTTGTCAGAGACAGAGGAGGGTGTAGGGGCCAGAGGACCAGTGCAAAAGACAGGGAGCAGCAGCAGCAAGAGAGAACAGCTCCTTCGGGTGATTGATGGCGGTTGCAGCTGCCATGGTGATCGGTCTTCCTGTGGTTTTTTTTGTTTCTGCATGGGAGTCGGTTGGGGCAGGGCCCCATGCAGTCCCAGATCCTTGGCTGGCTCTGGCTCTAGCACTGAGGTCACAGATGAGGCCTGAGCCAGGATCCCGATGACTGGTGGCAGCTTCGCAGGGAGAGCAGTAGGTCGGAGATCAGGCCCATGGCTCCAGCTCAGACATAGAGGCTTGTGGGAGACGTGGCAATGGCAGGGGTGGGTCCATAATTAAGAACTCAGAGCCCAATGACAAGACCCTGGAGCCCGTTACAAAGACCCTGGCTGATGTTAAGCAGTGAATGGAGGAGGAGCGGAGGGTATTAAGAAGAAGAGGGAAAGATGAACTCAAAAGCAGTAAAATTTTGCATTAAACTCAGTCTTTCAAGATGACGCTGAATGTGGTGACACATTGCATTTTGCACAAGAGAATACACTTTTTGTTGTATTTTTATATGCAATCATCACTCTTCCAAACCCACTGGTGTTTGTGATTCAGCCAAAAGATCATGCACCTAGCAAAGCTTCTAATGATCCAGCCAGATGGCTAAGCTGACCAGTAAATAACATTTGAAAGCAATGGAAGTTTTTCAGTAATTAGCTCTGGATCTCACACTGAGAGAGCCCTATCTAATCATACAATTCAGAATATTGCTTTACCCTATCAATAACCTACTCCAATACAGATGAAGACTTTTGAATATTAATGTGCTGCTCTTTCAATTGGTGACTTGCTGATAGTCAGAGGCAACAGTGTAGGAACCATACTATTTAATAGTTACTTAACTTTTCCAACTATAGAACTATTACACCTCACTTTAGTAAGCATAGTTATAATTTAGGCGATAACATTTCATGATGGAATGCTAAGAAAGCAATACAGATTTACTTCTCTCTTATAATCTTCTAACTTTAAACATTTGGTTAGAGGTGAGACTGCCAGATCAATGGACAAGCAATCATGTTTTTCCCAAATCCATGTACATTTCATCTTATATAGGGATTACAAAACTGCAGCCACACATTCAAAACTAATTAAAATTTCATTACGTAAAATGAACTCGGGTAGCAGGGGATGACAATTATATTTCTAATATGGGAGAAGACCCGTTCATTTTTAGAAGAAATCTTAGATAGCTTTTCTTTGGCTGAAGTTCAACTTGGTTTGGATTCAGTTGGAAGCTATTCCTTTTAAAACCAGCGCTTTGCCCAAACCCTGAGGACAGGGAATGAATGCACTTTGATCGTAACTGTTCTGAAAACAAATCATTTAACTCAATAGAAATGTTTAGTGTGGAAATTGAATGATTAGCTAAGTAGAGTTACACCTGTTATGAAACACAGTAAGAGGCTGACTTCTGACTCAACAAGAATAATCCATTCATGAGAAGTTGAAGGACTTTTGGCCAAAAGGAGTGTCCTCATTTTACTTCCAATTCTTGTGCAAGTGGAAGAATAGTTCATTGATGTCTGAAAATGGACCGAAGGCATTTATTTCGGTTCTTACTGAATGACAATCGGCCAAACCCTCCACAGGATACGGTGAGTATTTCAACAAAACAAAACAGTAAAAATCCATGTAAGACAATTTGAGATACTGTTGATTTGTAGATTTTGGTCGTTGTGAATTGTAGACTCTCTGTGGACATCTGGCTGTTTCTAACCTGACAGACATTGCTGCTAAATAGAGAACTGCACCATTTTCCGATAGTTGTGGGAGTGGTGACTATACATTTCACTTGAGATCTAGTCTGAGAAAGATTAATGTCTGAGCTTGCCATTTCAATTCTTTCTCCCAGGATACCGCCAATGAACATGGTGCTGTGGGTGATGAGAATGTGGAACGGGGTAACTGGTCTTCGAAGACTGATTACCTGCTCTCAATGATTGGTTATGCAGTGGGTTTTGGGAATGTTTGGAGATTTCCTTACCTGGCTTACAAAAATGGAGGAGGTATGGTAGAGAAATTAAAAATATCGGAGAGTAAGAAAGGCAGAACTAAATGGATCGATTTGTTGACTTATCCTGAAAATTGTAGTTCAGTAAATAACAAATGTTTATTGCACTAAAAATGATATAGTAAATAATGCAGAGTTAAACAATTTCAATGTGAACTGGTAAATTCAATCCCACAGCTAACAAGTTTGACTACTATTTCCTTATGAAGAGAGAGATATGTCAAGGTAATAGTTTAAAATTAGCAATGTGATGCATCAAATATATGCTATTTATAAACCAAAGTAAATGGTTCATTTATTAATTTGCAATGTATTTTCAATTGATATTGTTTAGAATGCGAGCCATCGACCTCAGATATATTTACTGCACAATGTGTGAAATCCTCAGAAGAGCAGGCTCCTCAGTCAGGCCCTGTGTTCAGGTTTGTACATTATCATCAAAACTGCTCAAATCAGGACTCTTCACAACCCACACCATTGGATTGATGGAAACCAAGCGCAAATGTATAAGAAATGTCACAACATGGCTGTGTAAAGTGACCTGAAAAGATATCTGATTGTGTTAGAGAGTGAAATTCACAAAACGGGAATTTGGACATTCGTAGAGATTTCAGGGTAAATTTTAATCCACCCACATAGTGTAAGCATGGAGTTTCACTTGAAAATTGAAATCCTTTCCGCTATTTTCCAGGTGCATTCCTTATTCCCTATTCTGTCATGCTGGCCCTTGTTGGGATACCATTGTTTTTCTTGGAGTGTTCCTTTGGTCAGTTTGCCAGCCTTGGGCCTGTTGCAGTGTGGAGGGCTGTGCCTATGTTACAAGGTGAATGTTTATTTTATCGATACAGTCGCAGCAAATTCGGAAAAGTAATAGTGTTGATTTAATAAATAATAATAAACCTCCCTTATCTGACAAAGGTTAAAGCCAAGCTTGTGAAGTAATGTTGCACTCTGATCTGCCATACACGTTATTAGATGTGGTACATGCTGTCTATTGGTTTTTGGCTCATAGTTTGTCAGGTTTTTTTTAAAAAATGATGAATTGAAACCCAGGATTCGGGACCTAACACAGCAGAGTGACATCACTGGTAAGGCATAAGTTCATTGGTTGATAATAGCTACTAACATGACTATTATTGGCTACTTTCAGGTTGAAGGTAAATAAGGGAAATATTTAAGGTTACAAATTAAAAGATCAGTTGGAATTTTTTGAAAAAAAACCAAATTAAGAACTTTTTAAATAAAATCGAGATGTAGGGCTAGACAATATCTTGTAACTGCATGAAATTGGAGTTGATGGACCCTACTGAGGAGCTGAAAATGTGTTGCTGGAAAAGCGCAGCAGGTCAGGCTGCATCCAAGGAGCAGGAGAATCGACGTTTCGGGCATGAGCCCTTCTTCAGGAATGAGAAGAGTATGCCAAGCAGGCTAAGATAAAAGGTAGGGAGGAGGGACTTGGGGGAGGGGTGTTGGAAGTGCGATAGATGGAAGGAGGTTAAGGTGAGGGTGATAGGTTGGAGTGGGGTTTGTGGCGGAGAGGTCAGGAAGAAGATTGCAGGTTAGGAAGGTGGTGCTGAGTTCGAGGGTTGGGACTGAGACAAGGTGGGGGAGGGGAAATGAGGAAACTGGAGAAATCTGAGTTCATCCCTTATGGTTGGAGGGTCCCTAGGCAGAAGATGAGGCACTCTTCCTCCAGCCATCGTGTTGCTATGGTCTGGTGATGGAGGAGTCCAAGGACCTGCAAGTCCTTGGCGGAGTGGGAGGGGGAGTTGAAGTGTTGAGCCACGGGGTGGTTGGATTGGTTGGTCCGGGTGTCCCAGAGGTGTTCTCTGAAATGTTCCGCAAGTAGGCGGCCTGTCTCCCCAATATAGAGGAGGCCACATCGGGTGCAGCGGATGCAGCAAATGATGTGTGTGGAGGTGCAGGTGAATTTGTGGCAGATATGGAAGGATCCCTTGGGGCCTTGAAGGGAAGTAAGGGGGGAGGTGTAGGTGCAAGTTTTGCATTTCTTGCAGTTGCAGGGGAAAGTACTGGGAGTGGAGGTTGGGTTGGTGGGGGGTGTGGACCTGACGAGGGAGTCACGGAGGGAGTGGTCTTTTCGGAACGCTGATAGGGGAGGGGAGGGAAATATATCCCTGGTGGTGGGGTCCGTTTGGAGGTGGCGGAAATGATGACGGATGATATGAGGTTCAATGTGACCACATCTGTGACAAGTGTTGGTTTCTCTTGTGTATGATCTGTCCTTCTTTGTGTGTGGCTGCATCAAGCTGTGTGTAGCTCCTCAGTACACAAACACTAAATCTGACTATGTACTGAGGTTCTACTTGTCCCTGGTGTTGAGAAGGATGGGACTGGTCTTGTTGCTGCAGACTGCTCCAAGGAATTTGACTGTTCCATATCGCTTTTCCTTTGTGAAGAATTTCAAAACACTTTTCATCACAGGTCTATTAGGAAGAGGTCAGTATGTAGCATCCTCAAGACCCTGTTGGAAAAGGACAGGTTAGTCAGCAGACTGTCAAAGTCATTTCGCAGAATGCCTCATCGCCAGAATTTTCCAACAAGCACCATGACATCACTTGGCTCATGGTGAGAAGGGCAGTACTTGTGAGATTCTTCACGTACGCCTGGATTGTCTGCGCCACTGCATGCTGCCTACAAATCGGTTTAAGGAGGGGGAGTTTGTGACTGTCTCACATCTCCTGCTGGAATATGCCTTTGCAAAGAGAGACTGGAGAGAGATGCCACAACTGTGTCACTCGCCCATCTCCACTGACTTGCAGCTGTCTGCACTGGACCCGCTGTTATAGGAGTCACCATTCTTCAGGCACCATCTCATCACTGCTGGGCCCATTTCAATGCTGCCTCCAATACTGGGTAGACTGTTGGGCCCCACAACCAAGAGTTCCCACTCCGGGCCTCCCGTGATTCCAGCCAGGAGTCTCCTGCTCCGCTGATGCCTTGGTGACACCAGGTGTCCCCGCTCTGGGCCTACTGCGAGCCGGAGTGCCTCATTCCACTGACAGGCCAGTCTGCTGGTGTGCCAAGATTCCCACTCCAGCCACCATCCTCCAATATGCCAGCACTGGCACCTTAAAGAGTCCATCACCTCCGTCTCCGATTGCTGGAGGAGCAGGGGAATGTCCTTGCTACCATCACTGCCACCTCCAATTACCGGAAGGCTGTCACCACTCCGTGTAAAGCCTGCTCTTGTTGCCTCTGACCAACCCACCAAAGAAACAAGAAATGAGAAGAAAAAAAATCAAGAGAGAGCAGAAATTAAAAGATTTTTAAAACGTAGCTGGAAGTGGATGAGCTCTAGATAAGAGTCTGCATGCAGCCCTGCTACACTGTCGCCATCTTGGAAAATTGAGGGTTTGCAGAGCAAAAATGACCCTGATGAGAGTTATGTCCAGGCCTCCCAGCAGCAGTCAGGATATGGGTCAGAAAATAAATCAGGAGGTAGAAAAGGCATGTAAAAAATGATGCACAATTGCAGTAATCATGGGAGTCTTCAATATACAACTGGACGAGGAAAATCAGGTTGGTAGGGGATCCAATAAAAAAGGGATTTGCAGAATGTCCACGAGGTGATTTGTTGGAGCAACTTGTGATAGAGCCCTCCGGGGGACAGGCAATTCTGGATTTGGTGCTGTGTAATGAGGTAAACTCGATTAAGGAGCTTAAGGTGAATGATCCATCGGGGGCAGTGGCCATAATATGATAAAATTCACCCTTCAGTTTGAAATGGAAGAGCAGGAATCTGGTGTAAGATCTTTACAATTGAGTCAATGCAACCAGAAAGCCATGAGGGAGGGGCTGACCTGAGTTGATTGGAAGGGGACCATAACAGGGAGGACGGTAGAGCAGCAATAGCAGGAGTTTCTGGAGGTAGTTTGAGGGGCAAAACAGAAATTCATCCCAAGGAAGAAGAAACATAGTAAAGGGAGGATGAGGCAACCACGGCAGACAAGGGAAGTCAGGAATAGCATCAAATCAAAAGGAAAAGCATCCAATGTGGTGAAATTAGTGGGAAGTCTGGAAATTTGGAGGCAGTTAAAAACTAGCAGAGGATACTTACAAAAGCAATAAGGGGGAAGAAGATGAAATCTGACGATAAGCAGATTGTAATATAAAAGAAGATTGCAAGAGTTGCTTTAGATGCATAAAAGGTCAGAAAGAGGTGAGAGTGGACATTGGACCATTAGAAAATGAGGCTGGGGAAGTAGTAATGGGGAACAAAGAAATGGTGAAGAAAGTGAATAGGGACTTTGCATCAGTCTTCACTGGTGGAAGGCACCATTAGTGTGCCAGGATGTCAATCATGGCACTGAGTCACTGGAATAGCAGGACAGTCAGTCAGAAATAAATAGTGAAACATCAGAATTTAACAGTCTTTCACATGTCTCACGTTTACTTTCACCTTGTCAATAAGTCTGTGTTGTGTTCTTTCTGACTGCGTTCATTGTTTGTATCTCTCTCCATCCCTGTATTGTGTCTCACACTGACTCCCTTCTCTGTCTATTACTGTGTTTTTTGCAGCTATCATTTTCTTAACTTATTCTCTTTCTCTGAGTTTTTCCAAATATCGATCATCTCACATATATTTCTTACACAGTCTGACTCTAAGACACACAGAGTTTTTGTTGCAATTATTTAAATGTCTCATCTCTTTAATTTCATCTCATCTTCCACAATAACACTATTTAACTCAGGATGTCTCATGTCACTATCAAAGGTTCATGTTGTGTGAATTGACAAAACTTAATGTGAAATCTTGATGTGAGTCAAGTTGAAATTTCTGAAACAGAGGACAAAATAGTTCAACTTTGAAAGAAAATCTACTTTTAAATAAACTGGGATTGTGGGTGTTCCCCTGACCATACTGTACAGACTGGGGCTGTGGGTGATCCTGGACATCAACTACAGTCTGCACAATATGGTGATAAATCACCCACAGTCCCAGTCTGTACAATACAGATAGGGGTCACCCACAGTCCCAGTCTGTACAATACTGTCAGGGATCACCCTCGGTCCCAGAGTGTACAATACTGTCAGGGATCATCCACAGTGCCAGAGTGTACAATACAGTCAGGGATCACCCACAGTCCCAGTCTGTACAATACAGTCAGGGATCACCCACAGTGCCAGTCTGTACAATACTGTCAGGGATCACGCACAGTCCCAGTCTGTACAATACAGCCAGGGATCACCCACAGTCCCAGTCTGTACAATACGGTCAGGGATCACCCACAGTCCCAGTCTGTACAATACAGCCAGGGATCACCCACAGTCCAAGTCTGTACAATACAGTCAGGGATACACCTACAGTCCCAGTCTGTACAATACAGCCAGGGATCACCCACAGTCCCAGTCTGTACAATACAGCCAGGGATCACCCACAGTCCTAGTCTGTACAATACAGCCAGGGATCACCCACAGTCCAAGTCTGTACAATACAGTCAGGGATACACCTACAGTCCCAGTCTGTACAATACAGTCAGGGATCACCCACAGTCCCAGTCTGTACAATACTGTCAGGGATACACCTACAGTCCCAGCTTGTACAATACAGTCAGAGATCATCCACAATCCCAGTCTGTACAATACAGTCAGGGATCACCCACAGTCCTAGTCCGTACAATACAGCCAGGGATCACCCACAGTCCCAGCCTGTATAATACAGTCAGGGATCACCCACAGTCCCAGCTTGTATAATACAGTCAGGGATACACCCACAGTCACGGCCTGTACAATACAGTCAGGGATCGCCCATAGTCCAGTCTGTACAATACGGTCAAGGATCACCCACAATACCAGCCTGGACAATAAAGTCAGGGATCACCCACAGTCCCAGTCTGTACAATACAGTCAGGGATCACTCACAGTCCCAGTCTGTACAATACAGTCAGGAATCACCCACAGTCCCAGAGTGTACAATACTGTCAGGGATCACCCACAGTGTCAGTCTGCACAGTCAGGGATCACCTACAGTCCCAGAGTGTACAATACAGTCAGGGATCATCCACAGTGCCAGTCTGTACAATACAGTCAGGGATCACTCACAGTCCCAGAGTGTACAATACAGTCAGGGATCATCCACAGTGCCAGTCTGTACAATACAGTCAAGGATCACCCACAGTCCCAGAGTGTACAATACAGTCAGGAATACACCCACAGTCCCAGTCTGTACAATACTGTCAGAGATCACCCACAGTCCCAGTCTGTACAATACTGTCAGGGATCACCACAGTCCCAGTCTGTACAATACAGTCAGTGATCACCCACAGTCCCAGAGTGTACAATGCAGTCAGGGATCATCCACAGTCCTGTATTTTTGCATTGAAGAGCTTCATATCTTTATTCCAAAAAAAAACTCTCGAAATTTTAGGACATTTCCATTATCCAATATTCCAGAAGAAAAGAACTCAGTTTTTCTCTGCCTCAGACGAAGTGATAAATTAAACCATTTAAAAGTTAGCTGGATGTGTATATGAATGTGAAGGGTTGAGATGGATACGGGCCAAATGTTGGCAAATCGGACTAGATTAATTTCGGATATGTTTTTTAGCATGGACAAGTTGGACTGAAAGGTCTGTTCCTGTGCTGTACATCTCTCTGACTCGATGACTCTTGATGTTATTTGTTCCATTTAGTATTTCAAAATCCGTGACGAAGTCATCTTTTTAGTTTTTAATTTATAAAGAATAGAATCATTGTCTGTCTAATACCATACAGTTAGGGACATCTATCAACACCCAGAAGACATGGATTTTCCATTATACACCCACAGAATTCAGTGATGGAAGTCCTTATCTCCATAGGCTAGGACTCATTCAAGTAGCGATCGATTTCTACATCTTCTACTTCAGAATTTGGAATGTTACATCTTGCCAAAAATAATTCAGATATGAAGAAGTTATTTTTGAGCTAAAATTACAATGTAATTTTTGAAAACAGTTGTTTCATCTTATCCTTGAGATTTATGTTATTTGAAATTTCATTTTTACATTGCTAGTTTCTGAAAGTGAATTGATAAGAGTACATTCAACAATGTGTTTCATCTGGGCTCAGAGTAATTATGGATGTCCGTAAGATCATAAGACCATAAGATATAGGAGCAGAATTAAGCCAATTGTCCCATCAGGTATGCTCCACTATTCGATCATCACTGATATGTTTCTCAAACTCATTCTTCTGCCTTCTCCCTGTAATGCTTGATCACCTTACCAATTAAGAACTATTTTATCTCTGCCTTAAATTCACCCAATGACTTGGCCTCCACAGCCCTCTGTAGCAATGAGTTCCATAGATTCATCACTCTCTGGCTGAAGAAATTTCTCCTCACCTCAGTTCAAAAGGGTTATCCCTCCACTCTGAGACTGTGCCCTAGGATCCTGGCCTCTCCTATGCATGGAAACAACTTCTCCACATCTACTCTATCCAGGCCTGTCAGTATTCTTAAAATTTCACTGAGATACACCCTCAAGGAAAGACACAGAGTCCTCAACTGCTCATCATGTGATAAGCCCTTCATCCCCAGGATCATTCTTGTAAACCTCCTCTGAATCTCTTCCAATGCCAGCACATCCTTCCTTAGATACAGGGCACAAAACTGCTCACAATATTCCAAATGAGGCCTGACCAAAGCTTTACACAGACTCTGCAGTACATTCCTGTTCTTGAATTCTAGCTCTCTTGAAGTGAGTACTACGTTGCATTTACCTTCATAACTGCCAATGAAACTTACATGTTAACTTTAAGGGAATCCTGAACCAAGACTCTCAAGACCATGTGTACTTTAGATTTCCCCATTTAGAAAATAGTCTATGTCTCTATTCTTCCTATCAAAATGCACATCCTCACACTTTTCCACATTGTATTCCATCTGCCACTTCTTTGCCCACTCTCCTAACCTCTGTAAGGCCTTCTAAAATCTCCTCACTTCCTCACCACTACCTGTCCCTTCACTTAGCTTGTCTCATCTGCAAACTTAGCAACAATGCCCTTAGCTCCTTCATCCAGATTGTTAATGTATAATGTGAAGGTCCCAACACTGATACCTGCAGAACTCCACTAGTCACTGGCTGCAATACCCAAAAAAGCCCCTTTATCACCACTCTCTATCTTCTGCAGCCAATCCTCTATCCATGCCAGTACTGTGCCCCAAATGTCATGTGCTCTTATCTTATTTAACAGCATCCTGCTTCAGTCACCAATCAGCTGAAAAGCTTTTAAAATTAAATGCATCACAAACTAAATAAAAATGCATTCTTTTTGGGTGTAACCAAAGCTAGAGAAGGAGATCTTCTTTATGAAAATCCTCCACCTCACTAAGAAAGCTTCAGTACAATCAATAATTAACAATCTGCTCTGAAAACCCTGCACATGGTTTCACAGCTGTGACACCCTGCCCCCAACGTCCTCTGGAAATGTGATATCACCCCCAGTTCTCTGCCGATATGAAACCTGTCCCCACCCTCCCATTCACTGTTACCATTGGACTCCATCCCCCTCCACCAATGTTGTTGCTACTGGAACCGACCAACAAGACTGCTCCCCTCCCCACAAAATTTCTCCTATCATCCTCAAGTTACTCTCAACACTGTGCTGTGAAAGTACTGTCAGATTGAAAATGTGGCTCCCCATTTCTGAGAGAGCCCTGAGTTGAATCTACCGCTCAGAACTGTGGAGCTCCATTCATTCATTTTGTAAAACAAGGAGTGGTGTAGCAAGGTATGTGAGACTCCCCTTCCCTGGATAATCCAGCCCATTATAATCCTTAAAGTCTTCTACAATAACTACTACTGAATACTTTTGAAGTAACTTTTTATACAGTACCATTTTAATTTGGTTTTCTAATTATGCAGACTTTTATCCAACAAGAGATTAAGCAGATTGAGCACCAGAGCAGGACTGTGCTGAGAGTGAGTGCACGGACTGTACCTCTGTGTTCTGATCTATGCATGACCTTACCCATGTAATCAAAAGGATTAACTAATTCAGTCAGAGTGAAACAGTGACCCTGGTTATATTGAAATGGAATGCAAAATTGATGTATAATACTGAAACATATTTTCCAGAGACTCTCTGCAATCTCACTCTGACTGATGGATATTTTGAAATCGTTAATATAACACAGCTGCAGGAAAACAATGGATCTTGTCCAAATGGATCAGAAATCTCCAATCCTCACCAGGGCCCGAGTGAGCAATACTGGGAGTAAGTACCTTGCTGCAGATAGCTGCACCAATAACCTACACAGCTGGGCCAGTAACTCCTCTTGGGTTGGTTAGTTTGTTTATATGTGTTTAATGAGAGAGAAGCTGTTTCATTTTGATTGAGGTATTATTTACATTGCACACTTGTTACAAAATGGCATCATGGGAAGGAAACTTTTACTATTTAATATTCCTCTGGTTTCTAAGCATTGTAACTTTGACAATATTTATAAAGCAAAACACTTTTCTTTGTTTTCTTGCTCTTCAAGGATAATATTCATGACCAGAATTCTTAAACATGAAATGGTTAGAATCATGTGTGACTGATGTTCATTTCTCTGCTTTTAATTGTAATAAGTTATTATTTTAACACACAGTCCTGGGACTGGATTTAGATTAACTGTCTGGAGGTAGATACCATGTGTAGGAAGATGAAGGAGCTGAATTCATTGGAAGACATAGTGACTAAACCAGATAGGTTTCACAGTGCATTGTGAAGCAGTCAGTGAAACATTGTCAGAAACAGCTCTGCAGGGAATCTCTGAGAAAAAAGTGAGGTCTGCAGATGCTGGAGATCACAGCAGAAAATGTGTTGCTGGTTAAAGCACAGCAGGTCAGGCAGCATCCTGTTCCATGGATGCTGCCTGACCTGCTGTGCTTTAACCAGCAACACATTTTCAGCTGCAGGGAATCTCATCAACTTGTTTGAACAAAGCTTTACATTGAAAAATATCAATACACACGAGGAAAAAAATGTCATACAGAATATCAAACTTCACATTTATTTCTGAGTGCAAGAATCAAAGCTTCTATAAATCAAAAATTAATTTAGATATTACACAACTCTGTTTGTTAAATACATTGATGCACTATGTCTAAAAACATCTGTGTGTAATGAAGAGTGTCCTTACTTACTACATGTTTTTGTTCTTATTTTCTGTAGTAAAGCAGTTTTACGCCGTTCCAGTTCAATGGATGAGACTGGGGAGGTCATCTGGTATTTAGCCCTCTGTCTGCTTCTTGCCTGGCTAATAGTTGGGGCAGCATTATCAAAAGGAATCAAATCTTCAGGAAAGGTAAATGATTGGTGATAAATAGAGTTAAAACTCGTGACAAAGTAACAGTAAAGCGAGAAACGATAAATAATTTGTGAAGTGTCTGGTTTATCTCCCAGGTGATGTTAACAGTGTCTCTATGGGAAATGGGAGATTCATAATTCATCAACACTTCAGGCCTGAGGGAGATCTGAAGAACGTTCTCCTGAGGGAAAGAACAGCAACTTCCCCAAACCCCCGCAATGTGTCCCTCATTCTAAGGGTTCACTCACTGACACTGGAATTCTGGGTGACTTTCCAATTGCTGTGGAAGGCTGAGGAAGGATTGGGGGTTGGTGGGGAGTGGGGGAGGGGGGTGTGGTGGCGGTGATGGGGAAGGATAGGATCAGGGTTTTATTTGAGTGAAATGAGATTTGTCTGGACATGAGAATGGGACTGAGACCTGAGGAACAATCATTAGGTGAAAACACTAAAATGCTGGTAATGCTCAACAGCTTGTGAAGCACCTGTCAAGACAAACCGAGCTAATCTTTCACTTCCATGGACTTTCATCTGACCGAGAGAAATAAATAACAGTTTAAGAGGTTTCTTAAGACAATGGACATGGGGAATATGGTTCGGTGAGTAAAAGGAAGATTCTGTGATAGGTTGGAGGACAACAGAGGTTAACTAACAAAGCTCTGACCTTCATCCCCGTTGTATTGTTGGATAGGTTCCAAACCAAAGAGCAAATGTAATTTTAAGGCTGTTAGGAGAATCACAACATGTGACATTCCAGTGTAATGTGCCTTTAGTAGTTATTAATGTTGAAGGAATATGTTGTAACAGCTGTGTAGCAGTTACTGTGGGTGGAATCTGTTAGTGACATGAGCAGCCTGTGCTAAGGTGAGATTTAATGCAGAATCAGGTGAGAAATCTCATAAGGTCCAACTTGACGTCAGGAACAACTTGCTGTGTCTTTTATGTACCTACCCAGTGAGGAGGTGAGCTTCTTGGGTAAGAATTACCTTTAACTGATTCTTTTCATTGTGTAATTTCTGTTATTATGTCTGAAGACCTGTGTCCCCTTAAGAAGGGTTCGAGATCGGTCAAAGGAATCGACAAATGCGGTCTATTCAAAAAACAAGGGTCATTAGTTGATTCAGTTAAGGTACCTTGATGCAATTCTATCCAGCAACACAGAGATTGAAGCTTCTGTGTTCTGGGGAAAAGTTGCGCAATTACATTTGAAAATTACACATTATTTACATGTTTTTAAATAAATAGTACAGTCTTAATTACAAGAAAGACCAATCACATATGATTTACAGCGAATTAATCTAATGATATTTTCTGGGAAAGGGTTCTTAACTACAAAAAAATGTCCAATCAATTGTAATATGGTGATATGATTGAAGACAGGCTAATCCAATGGTATTTCCTTTAAGAAGGATATCTAATTTACGTAAATTGTCATGCCATGTATTAGTTCAACGTTTGTTCAAATGGTCAATTAATGTATCAGTGTTTATCTTATGAAAACTCTATTGTCCTCATCTTTCAACTGCAAGTTAATTCTGCAAATCAGCAGTATGTTTAGCGGTATGATTCACAGGCCATTTTATAGTATTCTTTTAAATCGAGAAACCATTTTGTTGTAATAAAAATCTTCATATTTTGTTGCCTAAATTCAAATTTGAGATCCTCATGTCTATAGGTTTAGCAGTGTTTAAATAAGCACATTATAACAAGGTATCACAAAACAAAGTCTCAACATGCAAACCCTGTGAACTAGATGAAAACGCAATCCTTGCGTACATCTTCCATGTTACTATTCCTCTTCAGTTTGTCATCTGTTCCCTTCGATGCATTGATGAGAATCCATTTAATTTGCCATTTGGTTGGATAATATTGTCTTTATTCCAAGGTGAATGATGTATAAAAGTAGGCAAAACTTGCTACAAAGGTACAGCAGCTACTGTTTTGGTCTCCTTAGTTAGGGGGTATATTTGTATTGGAGAAAGTTCAGTGAACGTCTTTGTATTAATTCTTTTGAAAATATAAGTTTGAGCCTGTACTCACAGGAATTTAGGAGACCGAGAAATGATCTTCAAAGATTTTGAATGGTCTTAGAAAGCTTGACCTTCTCAGAGAATCTCGAACAGGGAGCACAGTTACAAAATAAGGTTCTCCAAATGAGGTAGAGATGAAGTGGAATTTTTAATCTTTCAAATACTCTTCCTCCGAAAGCAGTAGAGGTCAGATCATTGAATATATGCAAGGCAGAGTTTGACAAATTGTTGATGTACAAGAGAGTCAAAGGTTCTGGAGAGGGCAAGTGTCAGGGTGATCAGGCAGAATCTTATTGCATGGTGGGGCCACATGGCCTTGTACTGCTTCAAGGTTTTATTTTCTTCTGTTGTACCAGTAATACAGGAAAATCTAACAAGGTGCTCTCCATGCTCAGGTGGTTTATTTCACTGCGACATTCCCTTACGTGGTTCTGACCATACTCCTGATCCGAGGGGTTACCCTGGAGGGAGCTTCTAAAGGAATTGAATTCTACATCGGAAGCCAGTCAGACTTCTCCAGACTGGCTGATGCTGAGGTAAATACAGTAATATGAATGATTGAGTCTCATTAGTATTTTTAGTTGAATCGATTCGTGCCTCAGCACATTTACTTTGTTAGCTTGTCATCATTGATTTAAACTGAAAATGTGTTGCTGAAAAAGCGCAGCAGGTCAGGCAGCATCCAAGGAGCAGGAGAATCGACATTCCTGAAGAAGGGCTCATGCCCGAATCGTCGATTCTCCTGCTCGTTGGATGCTGCCTGACCTGCTGCACTTTTCCAGCAACACATTTTCAGCTCTGATCTGCAGCATCTGCAGTCCTCACTTTCATCATTGATTTAAAATCAGTGTATTGCTTTTGAGTCCTTAATTCAATTCTTGGAAATTTTTAACAAAGCTTGTGATGAATTCAAAGAGTCAGTTTAAGGTCTATATCATCCTGCCATTAACAGGAAAGAAGGTCAGGGCATCAGCTATGATGGACGAGAGGATCGAAATTGATGAGGAATTATGATAGGGATTGGGATGCAATAGAATTCTTCCTTCATGCCTCCTCCTTTCTGAAATCTTGGAAATGATTCAGGAGTTTCAGGTGAAATACCTCATTGACCTACAAAGCAAATACTGACCCACATTTTGCTGTATCAGGGCAATAGAAAGAGCCACTCTTGATGAGCCTTGTCCTTATCCATTCTATGTCAATGATATTTGGTGCTGCAAGTACCTGGAAGTGGGAGATGGAAATGAAAGAACATTGTCTATATCTGAAATCTACATTGGAGTGAACATTGGAAAGCAACTGATTATATCTTGAACCAGTCAGATTATCGTACTTGGAATATAACAATGCAAGGACTGAGACAGAAAAGGAAGTGTAAGTTTGAGTGGGTGACTTCCAAGCTGTGATTCCATTCTTCCAGTAGGTAGTTTAAGTGCCAGAAATTGTGACTGGCAGTAAGTAAATGCTTGGCATGTCATTAAAAGGCTATTTCAATGTCATGTTTCTTGAAACAAATCTCTGAGGTGATTCAGTCAACAGCATAAGGACAGAAACATCATGGAGCCCAGTGAATGCAAATAGGCAGACTAGGCAATACCACATTTGTGAAGCTGACAGTGTCCTCATGCATACTGGATAATGATGGCTGGAATTTTGTATTCAGTCCAAAGATACAGCAGTCTTTGTGAATAGACAATGGTGAACACTATTTATTGCTTAATTTTTCTGACAGGAATTGGATTTTGATTTCCATTTAAATCATTTAACCATTGTTTACATAATCCTAGAAATTACAGTGTAATTTTACTGGTTCCTGTTGATATTAAGCTACTGTGATATTATTACAATATGAAAGTGATCATTATTTATGGTAAAGGGTGTTCTTTGTTGTTACTTTCACGAAAAGAATGGAATTAACTATGGTCAGTACAATACTGCAAGTGAGTCAGTCACTGAAAACCATGGCTGGTGAAAGAGTATACAGTCACGTCTTCGATAGTGCAATAGTCACGTTCCGTGTGACCCTGCGCTATGCAAGAATCACGCAATACAAGGAGCACTTACAGTGTTGCCGATGTAATCATGTTCTAGCCAACATACTTTTTGAATTTTTGCACTTTAGAAAAGCGTCCCCAATCGTCAATCACGGTACAGGTAATTTGTGTTAATGAAACGTTCATTATACCAGAAAGACCTGTGTCAGATATCCCAGAGGAAATTTAACTGTAAATAATCGACTGTAGTGATGACTGTTCTGTTTAAGAAGAGTTACTGTTGACCAGAGGGAGCTACTTTGCTCAGTTCACCATGGATTAACCACACGAGTTCTCATTATCTTCACATTAATGTCGTTAATCTGTTGTACATGTTTGTGTTTCATTTCCCTCCAGACATCTATTCTATTTTGTATTTACCAGGTCTGGAAAGATGCTGCGACTCAAATTTTCTTTTCTATCTCAGTGGGTTGGGGCACTTTAGTAGCATTGTCGTCTTACAACAAGTTCCACAATAACTGCTACAGAGATACCATCATTGTCTGTGTTGTTAATTGTGCTACGAGTGTGTTTGCTGGATTTGTCATCTTCTCCATCCTGGGACACATGGCTCACATACAAGATAAGCCCGTTTCAGAGGTTGCCCAGTCAGGTAAACTAGAGCTGTTAAAATTGTCAAGGGTCAGACAGCTTTAATGTTCTCTCTGAAGTGATTCAACCCAACATTCCAGTGATTCCAGTGTCCAGACACAATAATCAATCCTCAGATCCAAACTGATAGCCAGGCTCTGAAGACACATTGCCATGATGTTTGGTTTATACTGGACAGGGATTGGAGCTGAATAATGCAATGGTATGCCCGGGGTTGAACCCTAGCTCTTAAAAGTGAGCTTTTGAAATAATCACAGAATAGTAAATCTCAAAAGTACTCAGTTAACATTATAATTCACTGTAAGATTTGCTATTTACCTTAGAATTACATTTCATATGAGCCACATTTTATATTTAAGAAGAAATTTTGAATGAATTCCATAATATTGTGCTTTTAGGTGAATCAGAGACAGTTTTTATTTATTGACGATTAGTTACTGATCATATTATGTGCTCAAATATTCAATTTGACAGTAGTACATTTTAAAAAATGTTTAATATGAAGAGCAAGAAACATGGAAATGTTCTGTGCTAAGCCACTTGTATCGGTTGATGATGCTGTGATAAGTAATTAATGACCAGGTAAAGTTACAATAAAACACAGTTCACACATTCTGATTACTCCAGTAGTCTGAGCACTGAGTGGTTTGACAGCCTGAATGGAGGAAGGAACATAGGAACAGGGGTAGGCCACTCAGTCTGAGTAGTTTGCCTCACTACTCCATGTAATAATGAAGGATCAAACATTTCAATGTTTTTTACTCATTCCATTCCCTGACCTTGTACACCACTGAGAATCAGAAATATAATAATCTCAATCTTAAATCTACTCAAATCTTGACCTCCACAGCCCTCTGTGCTGGACAATTCCAATGTTTCACAACACTCTGAATAAACTAATTTCTTGTCAGCTTGGCCCTCAGTGGCATCCCCCTTAGTTTTAAATTATGGCCGCTGGTTTTAGATTCTGCAGACAGAGGAAATATCTTACCTGCAGCTACTCTGTTGTTCTCTTTAACTACGTTGTAAGTTTCAATGCAATTGCCTCTCATTCTACGAAACTCTAGAGAATAAGGCCCAGTTTTCCCAATCTTTCTTCATCGGACAGTTCTACCATTCCAGGAGCAAGTCTGCTGAACATTTGTTGCACTCCCTCTATGCAATGACATTTTTCCTGAGAAAAAGTGACCAAACTGTGCACAGTTTCCAGGTGTGGCCTAACCAAGCTGCTATACAACTGAAACAAGACTTCACTATCCCTGTACTCAAATCCTCTTGCAATAAAGGATGACATTCCATGAGGCTTCCTAATAGCTTGCTGCACACACATGTTAACCCTCAGTGACTTAGCACCAAGGAGACTGAGGTCTCTTTGTACAACTACACTTTACAATCCCCAACCATTTAAGAAACACTCTAAATTATCCGTTCAATTATTTCTCCCCATTCCCTACTCTCCAACATTATTCCCTGTTTTAAAATGCCAGTTTCACCAATATATTAGAGAGATTCTTTTTTTGCTTAGATTGCAAATGTCACTCTGAACTCAGTGTTCACTGCTTCTAAATATTATAATTTCTGAATTGAAAGTGATTAGTATTACAAATATATAATAACTAATGTTTTTTATTGTAAACACATATCCGCACAACTTTGGTGACATGAATAGTTTTGCAAATGGTGGCTAATATTGGCAACTGTAATAAATGAAATGAAATGAATGTCAACAACAAGTTAATAGCAACGTTCATTATGTCATTTCAATTCTATTCACTGTTCAGGTTTCGGTTTGGTCTTCATTGCCTACCCAGAGGCCCTTGCACAGTTACCGTGGGCACCATTATGGTCTGTTTCATTTTTCTTCATGCTGCTCACTCTGGGAGTTGACACACAGTTTGCAGGTTTAGGTAAAAATGGCATTGCATCACTTTAAAAAAATCATTTCTTTTGAAGAAATTATGACAGTGTTGGGCAAAAAAGTGCTGTTGGTGATGTTAGTGGACAAACGCACAACATTTCTTTGTAGCAATTGTTCCCTTATTGTCTGAAAGAAGAATGCAGCTATTTGTCTTAAATGATTAGCACCTGCATCAAAATAAAAATTGGGGAAAAGTTGCATCGGCATCCAAATGATTTCACAATACAATTTGCACTAACAGCGATGGTGAGGGAAGGCATCATAGAAGATCAAAATGTGAGTTGGAGTAAATGAGAGAGATGAGGTTCAGTGTTATTAGGAATTAGTAAGTGAGGATGGAGAGTGTATGAGCAAATATTAAAAGAGAAAGACAAACCAGTAGAACTTATTAGCAAAAGCATGCAGCATTCAGAGTTAAGTTGATGAGCTGACAACACAAATAGAGACCAGTCACACCACCTGGTGAAGATTATTGAAATGTGGTTGCAGGAAGATCAGTACTGGGAGTGAAATGTCCTAGGGTAATGAGTATTCCAAAGGGATAGGCAAGTAGGAATAGGAGGTGGAGCTGTTTTATTGGTTAAGGGAGATATCAAGGTGCATTAAGAAATGATATTGGCACTACGAACCAAGATGTCAAATCAATCTGAGTGGAAATAAAAGGCAAGGGAAGAAACCCCTTGGTAGGAATAATTTACAGACTCTCAAACAGTACTTCCAAAGTAGGGCTGAGTATAAATGAGGCAGTAATGAGGGCTTATGAGCCAGCCACAACAGAAATTATGGGTGATTTGTACATAGATATTGATTGGATTCATCAACTTGGCAAGGGTAGTATTGAAGGAAGATTCATAGAGTGTCTGAGGGATTCTTTCTGATGGCAACGTGTCATGGAACCAACTGGCTACTTCACATTTGGTATTGTGTAATGAGGAAGGATTGGTAAATGATCATGTAGTTAAGGATCATCTTGGAAGGTGTGATCACAACCTTCTATAGTTTCAAATTCAGATGGCAAGAGTGAAGACAGAGTCATATACAGGAGTTTTAATGTTGGCCAAAAGTCATTATACAGGCCTGAGAAAGCAGTTGGCCCTGGGGGACTGAGGAAAAATATTAAAGGAGCAGGACATTTGAAAAATGGTGTCAAATGCTCAATGAGTTACTAAATACCTGTCAATTAAAGTATATTCCTGAGAGGAAAAGGAATTATAGAAAGGTAAAAGATAATCCATGGCTTAACAAGGAGGTCGAGGATAACATAAAGACAAAAACTAGGGCATATCATACTGCAAATGTTTGAGACACTCTGGAGAATCAGGAGATCAATAAAAGGAAACTAGCAAAAACCATAAGCTCTGACACCAAAAGCTTCTATAAGTATATAAAAAGGAAGAGAGTAGTGAAAGTAAATGGTGGCCCTTTAGAGGGTGGAAATGGTGAGGTAATTATGGGAAACTCAGAAATGGCAGAGGCACTAAACCAGTATTTTGTGTCTTTTTGCAGTGGAAGATTATAATTTCTTCCCAAAATCTGCAGTTACTATAGAGGAACTTGGTGAAATTACTAGGGAAAAGGTATTAAGTAAACTGATGGGATTAAAGGCAGATTAGTCCCCAGGACCTGATGGCCTGCACCCTAAGGCAGCAGAGATAGTGGATATATTAGTTACTACATTCCAAAATTTCCTCGATTCTGGAAAGGTGCCAGTGATTTGGAAACACTTTAATGTGAAGCCTGTATTTGAAAAAAGAAATAGGCAAATCATGGAAAATTGTAGATCAATTAGTTTGACCTCGGTCGTGAGGAAGTTGCTGGAGTCAATAATAAGGGAGAGAACTGACCACTTGGAACAACAAAGCTCAATTCCCCAGTGGCAGCATGGTTTCATACAGGACAAGTTGAACTTGACAAAATTGTTGGAATTTCTGAGGATGTAACTATCAAGTTGGATAATGGGGACACAGTGGATGTGTTATATCTAGACCTCTAGAAGACATTGATAAGGTGCTGCATTAAGACTGATACAAAAGGTTAGACCGGAGGGTGTTTGGGGTAGAGTATTGGTTCAGATAGAGGATTAGTTGACTGACAGAAAGCAGAGGGGTGGGATAAATGGGTCCTTCTGGCGAACAGTAACTATTGGGGTAGCACAGGGTTCAATCCTCTGACATCAATTGTTGACAATCTATATCAATGAGCTGCCGGGAGGGACAGAATGTAACAAAACAAAATTCACAGCTAGAGAATGAACTAGAATCTGGCAGATGGAATTTAACGTGGATAGGTACGAGGTTACATATTTTGGCAACAATAATGAAAGAGCAAATTATTAATTAAATCAGAAGCAGATTCAAAGTGCCTCAGTGTAGAGGGATCTGGGTGTCCTTGTGTATGAATCACAGAAAGTGGGTATGTAGGGGCTGCATATAATAAGAAAGGCAAGTGGAATCTTGGCATTTATTGCAAAAGAACTGGTTTATAAAAGTAATGTTGTCACAATTATATGAGATGATGTTGAGACCATACTTGGAGTATTGTATCTAGTTCTGGTTTCTTTACTTGAGGAAGGATGTGGAGATCAGAAGAATGAGGGATGATCTGATTGACACACATAAAATGCTCAAGGGGATTGATAAGGTAGATGTGGAACAGATATTCCTCCTTGTCGGACAGTCTTGAACAAGAGGTCATAGATATAGCCTGAGAGGAAGTAGGTTCAAAACTGGGGTGAGGAGAAACTATTTCTCTGACAGGGTTGTGAATCTGTGGATCTCACTGCCCCAGAGTGCAGAAGAGGCAGAATCAATCAACAAATTCAAGAAAGAAATAGATATGTTTTGATGAAAAATGGGACAAAGGGCTGTGGGAAACAGGCAGGAATTGCGACCACAATAAGAACAGCCATGAATGTGACAAATGGTAGAGTGGGTTTGAAGGGCTGAATTGTCCACTCGCTCCTAATTTCTATGTTCCTCTGCCCAATAGCTATTGTGGTGATTTTCAATCTCAGATGTTAATGTTCTATATCTTTTCTTTGCTCTCATGCCTAGAATTTATCTTTTCGTTGAGACAGATCTTGCTGTTCAAGAGATGGGGATTTTTATTTACCTGCCTTACAGGGAGCAGGATGGTCAGCAAACTTATTCACTCATGTTGAAACTCACTCATGTTGAAACACCCTACGTGATATTTGAGGATAACGATGATGCAGTTTTCCTCTGCATCAGAGCAACAGGAAAAATACAACTGGGGGAAAAATACATATCTCAGAGCCAGAAAAATGGATGCAGAAACCTTTTACTCCAGGGCTTTGGTGTGTCCAGTGGTGTTTTGTCCTGTCATTGTGCAAGTTATTAATTAATGTCTTGATTTGACATTTTCTTCCATTAGAAACAGTTATGACAGCCCTGCAAGACCAGTTCCCTACATTGGTCCAATCAAAGCGAGTTCTTCTGACAGCTGGTGTTTGTTCGTTATTTTATCTGCTTGGCCTTCTATGTGTGACACAGGTAGGTTGTATTTCAGTGATATCAGCTGTTTTCACATGTACTCAGTAACTGTAAAAGGTGATCAAATTCACAGGATGAAAAAATAAAGAAGGCATTAGTGTTCTGGTCCTTTCTTTTTGCAGTTGTTTAATGTTGTGCAGTGATCATGTCATATTGATATCTTGCTGTGATTCTGAGTTTATTCTCAGATAATCCACTCTTACAATAGGACTGGGAAACAGGACCACGGTTCAGTTTATTATGTCATAAAATTGCTCAGCAGACACATTCGTTATCGCGGTTAGTTGTTACAGGGAAGCATAGCTGCTCTCCCTTCGCAATATGTACTGCACACTGAACAAGTCTATAGCTGTCAGTGACATGTATTATATCAAGGTTATATGCTCATCAGCATGTTCTTCTTAAAATGGTATTACTATATTCCTATAACATACATGAATGAAAATAAATATATCTCAGACTGGTTGTGAGAACTATCACTCCAAAAATAGGTCACTGTGCTTAGGAGTTTAAGAATTGAACTGTTTAAGACTTTAAGTGGTTGTATAATGAATCAATAATTTAATAATCCTTCCAGATCTCATGATCTTCTTTCTGTCCTGTGATCTAGATTTATCAACTGACTGTTCTTGGCTCACTGATATTTTGGTGACTTTCCTTTTGTTAAAGAGGAGATTATTTTCATGGTTGCGTTCAACATTTTCATTCCCTGAGTTTACCTCTGGTGGTGTTCTGTGCACAGTCAGAATGCTCAATGTTAGAATGTTGTACAATTCCCCAAATTATTTTCTATTCCTCTTTCTCATTGTTCCATTAGATATTGTGACTCCTTGGGTTTAAGGCTCACTGCACTTTCTGAGTACTTCTGTGGGTGACCATGTTCCCTGGATGGGATGTATGATTCAAACCTTTTACCACTCTCACAAACTAGATAATTCCACACCCAGATGTCAAATGAGTGCTGTTTTTATTCTGCCTGAATGTTCAAGATGTTTATCCCATATTTACAGGAAATTGGACTGTTCATGACTTGGCAAATGTGTCCTGACTTGCTTTTTAATGTGATTGTTGCTGGTAATAGAAAGCCCACACCTAGACGTATTGTTATGAAGTGTGACATGGCAATATGGAGATGGTGTCCAGTTGTTCATTTCATGACGGATGGCTGAATAGTATGAACCATTTCATTCAGCAAAAATATTGGGTCTGGGATAATGTGGTGAGGCTGTCACATGATTTAGACCCCATGTAGTACACATCCAAGGTATCCTAGGTCCATAAAATATTTATCAGTGCAGTATGATCCAATTTCAGATATTTTCTCCAGGTACACAATGCACTTTATACTTATGGTGATTACCATGGGTGTAGTTGAGTAATCCTTCCAATGTCTGGTGGTTGGAAAATTGGAATATTACTCAGTGACTTGGTGAAAATTGTCACCGTGGATGGTAAGTAAATCTGTTACAAGCTTCAACCAAAGATATATTGGAATCTTGTGAGGGTAGAGAAATTTTTTTTCTGTTGATGTGGTGGCTGACTTTGACATGCCTGATACACCCTCACAGTCTTCTCGATTTTTCTGTTGTGAACTGAGCAATACACAGTGAGCTGTACAGGGGCCTTTTTCACCCTATGCCCATATGCCCCTGGTATAATGAGGCAATAGAGTTTACTAAAGAGCTTCAGCTACAAGCATCTGTTTATGTTTGAAAAGCATGCCTCTTGAGGGTCCCTGGCTCATCCTTGTCTGGCTAAATCCCTTGGAGCACATCTGGCACGTTTTGTATCCCATCAGGCCAGACTTTGATAATAACTTTCCAAAATGCCCTCAGTTGTGAATCATTCATTGTCTTTTTTCTTACTGTTGACCAATATTCATCTGGATTGATATTGATGATGTTTTCTTATGTAATTTTTTTGTAAGTGCAGCCAAACAGCCATTGTCTAATTTGGCGTTGGTACACCTCTCATTGTGTCTGAAGTAGCCCAGATTGTAACAAATATCAAAGTTATATCCCTGAACTTTTATGAGACATTGTTGTAGTCTTGACGGTGCACTTTTCAGTGGTTTATGTCAAATCATTTTCAATGTTTTGTTCCTACAATGAATCATTTACTAAACTGGTACATATGGAAATTTGTGATAGTGCATACCAGAAGAAATGTTTTCTGTCCTATGTTCAAACAGTTAGATTGTTATTATGATAGAATATTGGATCCAAAAGCAATGAATTTACCATTATGTATGCCCCAACACTGTTTTGACAAGGTCAGGCCCAGTGGGAGGGATGACATGGATGAAGGTGCTCAGGCCCGAAAAATATTGAACTTGATATCGAGTCCTGACAACTGCAGGGACCCCAAATGGAAATGGGATGCTGACCAGAGTTTCCAGATGACCTTGGGCTCCTTTCATCGCAGCTAACCCATTTTCACTCACTAATGGTCCCCATAAGCAACTTTTCTTTCGCCCAGGCTCAACAGTATCCATTCCTTTGTCTGCCCAACAAGTGTTCTCTCTTTGTGTGGGCTCCATCTCCACCTGTTGTTCACTCCGTTCTCCCAATCCCTGTCTTCAGTGTATATCCCATCTTTTCCTAGCAACAATGAGTTCTGAAGAAGGATCACTGGTCCTGAAATGTTGACTCTGCTTTCTCTCCACAGAAGCTGTCTGACCTGCTGAGTTTCTCTGGCAAATTTTGTTCTTGTTTCAGATTTCCAGCATCCACATTCCTTTGCTTTTAGAATTCCGCAGGTGGCAGAACAGCCTGATCCCTATGCCCTTAACTTCCAGATACATGTACCTGTGAATGCTCCTGCATGGCTGTATGTGGAATACTCTCTGCTTCCCACCAGCTCCACCACCATTGTCACTGTTGGTGCACCCAAGTGCTTCTCTCTGAGAGAAATTATGTTTGAGACATGGAATTGTTCATTCACTTTTAATCTGTAGCAAAAGCTTCCCTTCATTGCCAAGCCTTCAAATGAGGCCTTGTGCAATCATATTCTTCAATTTCTGTTTCTGTTGGGTATAATTGCGTTGTGCAGGAAGAGATCTTGAACCCTTCCCATTATAGTGCACATTCTCTGCTAGCCCTCTGTATGAGCCAGTTAAGAGAAAGATGCGGCCGTTAATGTTTCCTTTGATTTGTTCACACTCTACCCTCCTCCTCTACATTATATACCCTCCCCACCTCTCCTAGCCTTCTCCCTTTTCACCGGTGTTCCTTCTGTTTCTCTTCAGTCTCCTCCTGTGATGATCAGCTCCTCCACTATCCCCTATGATATTCCTGCTTATCCACCACCACCACACTGTTTTCTTTTGGCTCAGTTGGCTGGATGGTTGGTTTTAAAGAGAGTGATGCTGGAAAAGCACAGCCGGTCAGGCAGCATCTGAGGAGCAGGAGAGTTGATGTTTCGACCATAAGCTCTTTAACAGGAAGATGATTCCAGCACCACACGTTTTGACTCTGATTTCCAGTATCTGTAGTCCTCACTTTCTCCTGGATGGCTGATTTACAATGGGGGGGGGGGCGGGGGGGGGTGGGGGCAGGGGGAGAGGGTCACCAACAACACAGGTTCAACTTCTGCATTGACTGAGGTTACCAACAAACAATAAAAATGTGAATTAAGAAGATTGATAATCCAACCATCAATAAATCGTTTTGGAGGTTTGACAACTCATTCTGACCTGGTGATTGTATACCGATTTGAAGAGAAGTGTGTTATTTTCAGTTGCTCTTGACTGGTAACTCAGTTGCCTTGATGTTAGATGCTGCAACTCAGCATCATGTCATGATCATCGGCATCAGAATTTTCTCCCTCACTGTCTGCAAACATGCTTAGCTTAGCCTAGCCTTAGGGGAGACAATGGCCTACTGGTATTATCGGTAGACTGTTAATCCAGAGATCCAGGGAATGTTTTGGGAATCCAGGTTTGAATCCTGCCACGGCAGATGGTATAATTTGAATTCAATAGACTCTGGAATTAAGAGTCTAATGAATTCAAATGAATCCATTGTTGATTGTTAGAAACACCCCTTTGGTTCACTAATGTCCTTTACGGAAGGAAACTTCAATTATTACTTGGTCGGGCCGACATGAGAAAGTGAGGACTTCAGATGCTGGAGATTAGAGTCAAAAAGTGTGGCGCTGGAAAAGCACGGCTGGTCAGACAGCATCTGAGGAGCAGTAGAGTCGATGTTTTGAGCTTAAGCCCTTAATCAGAAATGAAGAGCTTGTGCTCAAAACGTCAACTCTCTCTTTTCGCAGCAGAGAGCGGCGGGAGCTGGGCGGAAGTTCAGGCGGAGAGCAAGCCGGTCGGGAAGGTAAGTGATTTGCTATTAGAGTGGGTGTGTTAAGAACCTAAATTAAGAGTCCACAGGCTTGCTACAAAACAAGGGTCTAAGGAAGTTTTTAATCGAAGAGTGAGGCTTCAGCTCAGGAGTCTTTGAAAAGGAGGTTGAGTGAAGTGATTACGCCACAGTTGAAGAGGGTGAAGACATGACTGCCCAGCTGGTTCAGTGCGCTATGTGCTTGATGTGGGAGGTCAACGACTCTGGTGTGTCTGACTCGTACATGTGCGGAAAGTGTGTGCACATTCAGCTATTGACCGAGCATATTGCAGCGCTGATGAAAGAACTCGAGGACCTTAGGCTCATCCGAGGGAATGAGATCTTTCTGGACAAGACCTTCAGCGAGGTTATTACACCAATCATGCCAGAAGAGAGCAGAAGAGAGCAGACGATGAGGAAGGCAGAGAGGAGACAGGTGCAAGAGACCCCGGGAGAAGTACCTGTCAGGAACAAGTTGAAGCTGTTGGAAACAGTGGAGACTGATGACACTGCCAGTCCGCGAGGCGGCCAGGTCTGTCAATCAAAAGTTGGCGCAGAGGCAGAGCGGAAGAGTCGGACATCGCATAGAGCCGTGGTAATAGGGGACTCCATCGTGAGAGGAACTGACCGGGGTTTTTGTGGCAGCAGACGGGATTTAAAGATGGTGTGTTGTCTTCCTGGTGCCAGGGTGAAAGACATCGCGGACAGAGTGCAGGAAATCCTCAAGGACGAGGGTGAAGAGCCAGAGGTGGTGGTACATGTCGGCACAAATGATGTCGGGAAGAAGAGGAGGCACATACTACAGCGGGACTTTGGAGAACGAGGAAGAAGGCTGAAAAGCAGGACGTCCAAGGTGGTTATCTCTGGTTTGCTTCCAGTTCCTCGGCTGGTGAGGCCAGAAACAGGGAGATAATGGACTTGAATGTGTGGTTGGGGAACTGGTGCAGGAAGCAAGGATTTAAGTTCTTGAATCACTGGGGTACATTTTGTGGCAAACATAAATTCTACAAGAGAGACGGTTTGCACCTTAACAGGTTAGGGATCAGCATTCTGGCAGGCAGGTTTTCTACTGCAACACCGCTACATTTAAACTAAGTAGCGGGGGGGAGGGGACAAACTGGATGTACAAAAAGGAAGTTGAAGGAAAAGTTAGAACAAGAGAAGTCAAGAAAGACAACTGTATCAATGAGGCAGAAAATTCAAAAAGGGATCATGCTGTAAGGTTGAGTGGAATAGGGGTTGATGGGAAGGGTGAGAGCAGTAACAAATTAAAAATGCTGTATATGAACGCACGAAGCATTAGAAATAAGATGGATGAGCTTGAGGCTCTTTTGGAAATTGGCAGATACGATATTGTGGGGATAACTGAGACGTGGCTTCAAGTGGACAGGGCCTGGGAAATGAATATTCAAGGCTACACGTGCTATCGTAAGGACAGACTGACGGGCAGAGGGGTGGAGTGGCCTTGTTGGAAAGAGACGATATTCAGTCCCTTGCGCGGGGGGACCTAGAGTCAGGGGATGTAGAGTCAGTGTGGATAGAGCTGCGAAATACTAAGGGTAAAACGACCCTCTTGGGAGTCATCTACAGGCCCCCAAACAGTAGTCTGGATGTCGGATGTAAGTTGAATCAGGAGCTGAAATTGACCTGTGGTAAAGATGTTACTACAGTTGTTATGGGGAATGTTAACATGCAGGTAGACTGGGAGAATCAGGATGGTATTGGACCTCAAGAAAGAGACTTTATGGAGTGCTTCAGAGATGGATTCTTAGAGCAGCTGGTGCTGGAGCCGACCAGGGAGAAGGCAATTCTGGATCTAGTATTGTGTAATTAACCAGAATTGGTCAGAGACCTCGAAGTGAAGGAGCCATTGGGAAGTAGTGACCATAATACATTAAGTTTCAATCTGCAATTTGAGAGGGAGAGGGTACAGTCGGAAGTGACAGTACTTCTGTTGAATAAAGGGAACTATGGAGCTATGAGGGAGGAGCTGGCCAAAGTTCAATGGTGCAATACCTTAGCAGGGATGACCGTGGTGGAACAATGGCAGATATTTCTGTGTATAATGCAGAAGTTGCAGGATCAGTTCATTCCTAAAAGGAAGAAAGATCCCAGGAGGAGGCATGGGTGGCCGTGGCTGACGAGGGGAAGTTAAGAAACATATAAAGTTAAAAGAGAAAAAGTATAACATAGCAAAGATAAGTGGGAAAACAGAGGACTGGGAAGCTTTTAAAGAACAACAGAGGATTACTAAGAAGGAAATACGCAGAGGAAAAATGAGATACGAAGGTAAACTGGCCAATAATATAAAGGAGGATAGTAAAAGCTTTTTCAAGTATGTGCAAGGCAAAAAAATGGTTAGGACTAAAATTGGGCCCTTGAAGACAGAAACAGGGGAATATATTACAGGGAACAAAGAAATGGCAGAAGAATTAAATGGGTACTTCAGATCTGTGTTCACTGGGGAAGACACAAGACTGGGGAAGACCCTGAGGTAGCAGTGACCGAAGGACCTGAACTTAAGGGAATCTGTATTTGCCAGGATTTGGTGTTGGAGAGACTGTTAGGTCTGAAGGTTGATAAGTCCCCGGGCCTGATGGTCTACATCCCAGGGTACTGAAGGAGGTGGCTCGGGAAATCGTGGATGCGTTGGTGATTATTTTCCAGAATTCGATAGATTCGGGATCGGTACCTGAGGATTGGAGACTGGCTAATGTTATACCACTTTTTAAGAAAGGTGGGAGAGAGAAAGCAGGAAATTATAGACCAGTTAGTCTGACCTCAGTGGTGGGAAAGATGCTGGAGTCTATTATAAAGGATGAGATTACGGCACATCTGGATAGTAGTAACAGGATAGGACAGAGTCAGCATGGATTTATGAAGGGGAAATCGTGCTTGACTAATCTTCTGGAGTTTTTTGAGGATGTAACTCTGAAGATGGATAAGGGAGATCCAGTAGATGTAATGTACCTGGACTTTCAGAAAGCTTTTGATAAAGTTCCACATAGGAGGTTAGTGAGTAAACTTAGGGCGCATGGTATTGGGGCAAAGTACTAGATTGGATTGAAAATTGGTTGGCTGATAGGAAACAAAGGGTAGTGATAAACGGCTCCATTTCGGAATGGCAGGCAGTGACCAGTGGGGTACCGCAAGGATCCGTGTGGGACCGCAGCTTTTTACAATATATGTTAATGATATAGAAGATGGCATCAGCGATAACATTAGCAAATTTGCTGATGATACAAAGCTGGGTGGCAGGGTGAAATGTGATGAGGATGTTAGGAGATTACAGGGTGACCTGGACAAGTTAGGTGAGTGGGCAGATGCATGGCAGATGCAGTTTAATGTGGATAAATGTATGGTTATCCACTTTGGTGGCAAGAACAGGAAGGCAGATTACTACCTCAATGGAATTAATTTAGGTAAAGGGGCAGTACAGAGAGATCTGGGTGTTCTTGTACACCAGTCAATGAAGGCAAGCATGCAGGTACAGCAGGTAGTGAAGAAAGCTAATAGCATGCTGGCCTTCATAACAAGAGGGATTGAGTACAGAAGCAAAGAGGTGCTTCTGCAGCTGTACAGGGCCCTGGTGAGACCACACCTGGAGTACTGTGTGCAGTTCTGGTCGCCAAATTTGAGGAAAGACATTCTGGCTATTGAGGGAGTGCAGCGTAGGTTCACAAGGTCAATTCCTGGAATGGAGGGATTACCTTACACTGAAAGACTGAAGCGACTGGGCTTGTATACCCTTGAGTTTAGAAGACTGAGAGGGGATATGATTGAGACGTATAAGATTATGAAAGGATTGGACACTCTGGCAGCAGGAAACATGTTTCCGCTGATGGGTGAGTGCCGAACCAGAGGACACAGCTTAAAAATACGGGGTAGACCATTTAGGACAGAGATGAGGAGAAACTTCTTCACCCAGAGAGTGGTGGCTGTGTGGAATGCTCTACCCAAGAGGGCAGTGGAGGCCCAGTCTCTGGATTCATTTAAGAAAGAGTTGGATAGAGCTCTCAAAGATAGTGGAATCAAGGGTTATGGAGATAAGGCAGGAAGCGGATACTGATTAGGAATGATCAGCCATGATCATATTGAATGGCGGTGCAGGCTCGAAGGGCTGAATGGCCTACTCCTGCACCTATTGTCTATTGTCTATTGTCTCCTGCTCCTTGGATGCTGCCTGACCAGCTGTGCTTTTCCAGCACCACACCTTTTGACTCTATGACTGGGTTAGAAAATATAAATCTTTTATTCAAAAAGAAAGAAATATAGAGCAGTTAACTTACTATCTATCATAAGTAAAATGTTAGCAATTATTATTAAGGAATTTGTGGCATGACAATGTAGGTTTTGAAGTAGTCAAATAGAGCCAGTACGGTCTTGTGAAGGGAGAGAACATATTTCACCAATTTGTTAGAATTATTTCAGAAATAATATGAGTGTTTGGATAATGGGGAAATGGTGGATGTACTTTTTCTTATATTTCCAGAGGCATTTGATAAAGTGTCACATTAATATTTATTGTAGAACATAGGAGCTCATGGTACAGGGGTTAGCATATTGACATGGACAGAAAATTAGCTGGCTAATAGTAAACAGAGAGCACAAATGTGTTTTTTTTTCAGGTTCTCATGATGTAACAAGTGGCGTGCCTCAGGGTCAATTCTGGCATTTGAATGATTTACAATTTACATCAATGACATAGATGAAGCAGTAGAAGACACAGTTACCAAAGTTGCTGATGACATAAAATTGGAAAGTAATTTTCAAGGAAGACATAAGGGGGCTATAAAAAGAGAAAGATGGTTTAAGTCGGTGGGCAAAGATGTAGCAAATGGAGTATAATGTAGGAAAACATGAAGTGTTTCCCTTTTAGCAGGAAGAATAAAAATAAAACATCATATCAAAATGATTAGAGATTGCAGAACTCTGAGAGACAGAAGGATGCGTGACAATCAAAAGTTACTGTGCAGATGCAGCATATAGAGTCATAGAGATGTATAGCATGGAAACAGACCCTTTAGTCCAATCTGTCCATGCTGACCAGATATCCCAACCCACTCTAGTCCAACCTGCCAGCACCCAGCCCATATCCCTCCAAACCCTTCCTTTCATATACCCATCCAATTGCCTTCTGAATGTTGCAATTGTACCAGCCTCCACCACTTCCTCTGGTAGCTCATTCCATACACGTACTACCCTCTGTGTGGAAAAAAGTTGCCCCTTAGGTCTCTATTATATCTTTCCCCTCTCACCCTAAACCTAGGCCCTCCAGTTCTGGACTCCCTGACCCCAGGGAACTTTGTCTATTTATCCTATCTATGCCCCTCATAATTTTGTACACCTCTATAAGATCACCCCTCAGCCTCCGACGTGCCAAGGAAAACAGCCCCAGCCTGTTCAACCTCTCCCTATAGCTCAAATCCTCCAACCCTGGCAACATCCTTGTAAATCTTTTCTGAACCCTTTCATATTTCACAACGATGGCACAGTGGTTAGCACTGCTGCCTCACAGCGCCAGAGACCCGGGTTCAATTCCCGCCTCAGGTGACTCTCTGTGTGGAGTTTGCACATTCTCCCCGTGTCTGTGTGGGTTTCCTCCGGGTGCGCCGGTTTCCTCCCACAATCCAAAAATGTGCAAGTTAGGTGAATTGGCCAAGTTAAATTGCCCATAGTGTTAGATGAAGGGGTAAATGTAGGGGAATGGGTCTGAGTGGGTTGCGCTTCGGCGGATCGGTGTGGACTTGTTGGGCCGAAGGGCTTGTTTCCACACTGTAAATAATCTAATCTAATCTTTCCAATAGGAAGGAGACTAGAATTGCACACAATATTTCAACAGTGGTCTAACCAATGTCCTGTACAGCCGCATCATGACCTTCTAACTCCTGTACTCAATACTCTAACCAATAAAGGAAAGCATACCAAATGCCTTCTTCACGATCCTATCTACCAGCGATTCCACTCCAAGGTCTCTTTGTTCAGTAACACTCCCTCCGCCCTTACCATTAAGCATATAAGTCCTAAGATTTGCTTTCCCAAAATGCAGCACCTCGCATTTATCTGAATTAAACTCCATCTGTCACTTCTCAGCCCATTGGCCCATCTGATCAAGATCCTGTTGTAATCTGAGGTAACCTTCTTCGCTGTCCACTACACCTCCAATTTTGGTGTCATCTGCAAATTTACTAACTGTACCTCTTACGCTCACATCCAAATCATTTATATAAATGACAAAAAGTAGAGGACCCAGCAGTAATCCTTGTGGCACTCCACTGGTCACAGGCCTCCAGTCTGAAAAACAGCCCTCCAATATATTTAGGAAAAACGAAGAGTGTGCTGCTGGAAAAGCACAGCAGATCAGGCAGAATCCAACGAGCAGGAAAATCAATGTTTTGGGTATGAGACCTTCATCAGGAGTGAGGCTGGTGGCCCAAGAGGGCTGACAGATAAATGAGAGAAGGAGTGGGCTGGGGGTAAGGTAGCTGAGAATGCGATAGGTAGATGAAGTTGGGGGTGAAGGCGATAGGTCAGAGAGGAGGATGGAGTAGATAGGTGGGAAGGAAGATGGACAGGTAGGACAGGTCAAGAGGGTGGTGTCCAGTTGGAAAGTTGCATCTGGGATAAGGTGGGGGGAGGGAAAATGAGGAAACTGGTGAAATCCACATTGATCCTATGTGGTTGGAGGGTCCCAATGTGGAAGATGAGGCATTCTTCCTCCAGGCATCGGGTGGTTAGGGTTTGGCGGTGGAGGAGGCCCAGGCCTTGCATGTCCTTAGTGAATGGGGAGTTAAAGTGTTCGGCAATGGGGCAATGGGATTGTTTGAGCGTGTGTCCTGGAGATGCCCTCTGAAACGTTCTGCAAACTGGAGTTCTGTCTCCCCGATGTAGAGGAGACCACATTGGGAGCAACAGACATAGTAGATGATGTGTGTGGAAGTGCAGATAAATCTCTGACAGATGTGGAAGGCTCCTTTGGGGCCTTGGACGGAGGTAAGTGGGGAGGCGTGGGTGGAGTTTTGCAATTCTTTTGGTGGCAGGGGAAGGTGCCAGGATAGGAGGGTGGGTTGGTGGGGCATGGACTGAACAAGGGAGTTGCAGAAGGAATGGTCTTTATGGACCATGGATAGGGGTGGGGAGGGAGATATATTACCTAGTGCATTCTCAGCTATCCTCCCCCCAGCCTCATCCCTCTCCCCTTTATCTCTCAGCCCCCTTGGCCCACAAGCCTCATTCCTGATGAAGGGCTTATGCCCAAAACATCAACTCTCCTGCTCCTCAGTTCAAACTGGAGGCAAAGAGTTAAAATGTACATGAGGAGTCATGATGTCTAAATCTAGGATGTATTTAGATTAGATTATATTACTTACAATGTGGAAACAGGCCCTTCGGCCCAACAAGTCCACACCAACCCTCAGAAGAGCAAACCACCCAGTCCCATTCCCCTACACCTAACACTACAGACAATTTAGCATGGCCAACTCACCTAACCTGCACATTTTTGGAGTGTGGGAGGAAACCAGAACACCCGGAGAGTGCTCACGCAGACACAGGGAGAATGTGCAAACTCCACACAGACAGTTGCCTGAGGCGAGAATTGAACCTGGGTCTCTGGTGCTGTGAGGCAGTAGTGCTAACTACTGAGCCACCATGCCGCCCATAGGGTCATAAAGTCAGAGATGTACAGCACAGAAACAGATCCTTCATCCATGGTATCAGATATCCTAAATTAATGTAGTCTTATTTGCCAGCATTGGCCCATATCACTCTAGACTATTCCTATTTATATATCCATCCAAAAGCCTTTTAAATGTTGTAATTATACCAGCCTCCAAAGCTTCCATACACACACCACCTTCTGCATGAAACTGTGCCCCAAGGTCTCTTTGTTTAACAACGCTCCCCAGGACCTTAACATTAAGTGTATAAATTCTGCCCTAACTTACTTTTCGAAAATGCAGCACCTCACATTTATCTAAATTAAACCCCATCTGTCACTCCTCAGCCCATTGGCCCAGCTGATCAAGGTCCAATTGGACTCTGAGGTAACCTCTTCACTTATTTGATCACGTGAGATCACATTTGGAACACTGCAGGTAAATTCTGATCTCCCCATTTCAAAAATGACTTTCAGGTGAGAATGGAGAAGAGGGAACAGCAACATAATTGAATCCCACACACAAATGAATGAGGGAATATTGAGCATCGAGTTAGAATTGTGTTGGAACAGTTCTGAAGATGAGTTGTACCAGACTGGAATCAATATGTTAGTTTCTTTCTCCACAGATACTGCCAGACCTGCTGATTTTTTCCAGGAATTTCTGTGTTTGTTTCAGATTTCCAGCATCTGTAGTATTTTGCTTTAGTTATGATGTGGAAGTGACAATGTTGGACTGGAGTGGACAATTTCAGAAGTCATACGATGTCAGGCTATAATCCAACAGGTTTATTTGAAATCAGAAGCTTTCAGAGCACTGCTCCTTCATCATCTGATGAAGAAGCTTGTGATTTCAAATAAATCTGTTGGAATATAACCTGACATTGTGACTTCTGAATTTGCTTTAGTTAGAATTGTGCTTTTATTATAAGCACTTACATGTATACATTTTTCAAATCTCATCAAAGTCTGAATTTGAAAGTAAGAGTACGATCATTTTCCTGTGTAACATTTTTGAATTTTCCATTTAATTTTAGGCTGGGATTTACTGGCTAAATTTAATGGATCATTACGTTACGGACTGGATTCTCGTTATAACAGCTCTCCTGCAACTCATCGGTCTCAACTGGATCTATGGTCAGTCAATCATAAAAGAGACCGAAACAAATAAACATATTAAATTTAAAGTACTTTGTGAAAATTAAGGTTTCTTTAATAAAATCAGACCAAATGAATCAGATGCTGGCAGACGTGTATCAGAATTCACTTGCTCTTCCTGACAATGAAACCTAATTGGTTCCAGAAACCAGCATGAAACACACAACATCATTTTTTGCATCCTTCACTCAGGATGCACTTGTTTTTGCTGGATTTCAGCCAATTTTACTACAGTCATTGTCTTGTTAATTGCTGATACTTGTATTATTGCAGTTACTGTGTGTTTGTTGTATGTAGTGAGGCAGCACAGAGCCCAGACTGTGTAAGTATGAGTTTTATAGCAATATAAGTACTTAAGACAATGAGACCATAAGACAGAGGAGTTGAAGTAGGCCATTCACCCCACTGATTTTGCGCCACCATTCAATGAGGTCATGGCTGATTTGACTATCCTTCACTCCACTTTCCTACCATTTCCCCACAATGTTTGATTCCTTTACTGATTTACAATCTATCTTACATGAATAGACTTATATACCTAGCCTCAACAGCACTCTGTGGTAAAAAGAATACCACTGCACTCTAAGAGCAAAAAGTCTTCCTCATCTCTGTCTTAAATATGTAACCTCTTGGTTCTCAGGAGATGCCTTCTGGTCCCAGACTCTAGCATAAGTGAAAACAGCCTCTATTCCTATATCTGATCAAGCACAATCGTTAACAATCATATACTTTTCAAAATAGATCGCCTCTTATTCCACGAAATTCAAAAGAGCTCAAGCCCAAACTACTCGAACACTCCTGAAAAGAAAATCTCTCCATATCCGAAATTAATCTCATGAACCTTCTTTGGACTGCCTCCAAAGCCAATATTTTTTTTGAGGGGGAGATGATGACCTGATGATATAATCGCTGGATTGTTAACCCAGGTACTGCCTTAGGGATCCAGGCTCGAATCCCATCATGGCAAATGGTGCAATTTGAATCATAAAATCTCTGCAATGTGGAAGCGGGCCATTTGGCCCAACGAGTGCACACCAACTCTTTGATGAGCATCCTACCCAGACCCAGACCCCTACCCTATCCCCGTAATCATGCATTTCCCATGCCTAACCAGCCTAGCCTGCACATCCGTGGACATTATAGAGGAAATTAGCACGGCCAGTCCAACCAAGCTGCATAACTTTGGACTGTGGGAGGAAACTGGAGCACCTGGAGGAAACCCATACAGACATGGGAGAATGTGCAAAATCCACACAGACAGCCACCTGAGGCTGGATTTGAACCCAGGTCCGTGGTGCTGTGAGGCAACATTGCTCACCACTGAATCACTGTGCTGCCCCCGTTTTATTGAATTCAATAAAAATCTAGAATTAAGAGTCCAATTATGACCTTGAATCAATGTCAATGATTGAAAAAACCCCTCTGGTTTGCTAATGTCCTTCAGGGAAAGAAACTGCTATCCTTACCTGGTCTGGACAACATGTGACTCTGGACACATAGCAGTATGGTTGACTCTTAACTGCTCTCTGGGATGGACGATAAATTCTACTGAGCCAGTGGCATCCTCATCCCATGGAGGAATAGAAACTGTTCCGAATATTCCAGCCATGGTCTCACTAGTGCCTTGAACATTTATAACAAAGCTTACCTATTTTTGTATTCTGTTTGCTTTGAAATAAAGGCCAACTATCCATTTTCCTTCCCTCATACCCAGAAAATTTAAAGGCCAGGCTTTTCAGATTTATGCACAAGGAACCCCAAATCCTTCTGTGCTGCAGCTTTCTGCAGTCTTTTCAGTCAAATAATATTCAACTCCTCTATTCCTCCCGCCAAAGTGTATTACTCACATTTTTCCACTTTATATTCTACCTGGCTAGTTTTTGTTCTTTCACATAACCTGTTGTATCTCTCAATAGAATCTTTGTGTCATCCTCACCAAATGCCCTCCCACCTATTTTTGTGATCTGGAAACTTGGTGATTGTATATTTACTTTCTTCATTCCAGTCATAATCGAGGCCCTAGCTCTAATCTCTGTGATACAGTTACAGGTTGCCATCCTGAAAATGTCCCCACTTTGGGTGGCACAGTGGCCCAGTGGTTAGCACTGCTACCTCACAATAATTCTGTGTTGTTTTGTATCTTGAGGACCACAATAGCACAGAATTACTGAGCTGAAACCAATAGCTGAGTTCTGTAGCCATGAAGATGGCCTCAACCACGATCTTGGTTACAAGTCGTACTACATGTGACCCCATTACACTGTTCTGTACCTGTAAGATCTTCCTTACTGTCCAGTTTTGACACCATCACCTTGATAACTTATTATGATCTCTCTACCTTATTTAATGTGTACAGTTTTGGATTAGTACTTGTTACTTGGTGGTAGACCCTCGGCGTGTGACTCTTATACCTACCATGTTATTCCAGTCATTTGGTTTGTCTCCAGAACTACCTTATTTTAATATTTTGTAATTATCTCTCTTCCTTAATGAATCAGATTATAGATCATCCCTTCACCTGCTATTCAGCTGTTGACACTTTATTCACACCATCTGACACTCTTGATCACCTGCAGAGACCTATTATTCAGTCTGTCAACACTCCACTCACACCACTTGTATGATATTTTGATCTCTCTGATTATAAACTCTGTGTCTGTGTGCTTCTCTTTACTTCACCTGACGAAGGGGCAGTGCTCCGAAAGCATTTGATTTCAAATAAACCTTTTGGACTATAATGTGGTGCCAATGTGACTTCTGACCTTGTCCACCCAGGCCAACACTGGCAGCTCCATATGTTGTGTTACAACTTCATTAAAAGCCCGTTAAGTATCCATACAAACACTGTCAGTCTAGAACAACCCTACAGTGTTACTTATATTGATCCCAGACATAGCAGGCAGGCAGGGGAAGGAGTGTCCTGCCTGATGGGTAGGGATCTAAAGGTTCTACTGCATAGTGTGGTGTTGAGGTGGGATTTCTTCTTACCCCTGGATTGGTAAGATCAGGGCATGACATGACAACCTGGTCCGAGGTTGCCACCTGGATCAGTGCAATCTCAGCCATCTGGAGGAATACCCAGCAGTGAAAGAAGGAAGTCAATGATCTTCTCCACTTTGCTAGTAAGTGCTACCATGTTTGTTATCTCACCCTCACCGTAACTCTCTTGCTATACCCACCTTCCACTGAGTCTCATGCCCTACCAATCTCACTACAGCTTGCAATCTGTCCCCCTCCGCTCACTCACACCTACCCCAATCCCAGACACCATTAATCCTGCAGTCCCTCTGCACTGCTTGTTCACGCAGGATACCTCCCAGCTGCACCTACAGTAACAATTGGGACACGTCCTTTCATCTCCATTAATACCTGCCTCTGTCTCATTTCAGGAAGTAAGCAGCCCACAGTAGAGCAGAAAGACTCAAGCCAGGTGGTGGGCTGACCTTCATTCAGTTCCTAACCCCTTACGTGGAGTAAACACTAATGTTGACCACCCTGAGCAGCTGTTGCCCATGTCTAAGCACATGGAATTGGTATCAGAGACTGCCCATGACTTACTGTGCCAGCACCCCATTACACCCTCCTTGATTTGACAGAGTCCTGTTGACAACCACAACAAGATTCCTTCCTTTGTGTCTGCACTAAATGGCAAGGAGCGACTGGAATAATATCCCTGGCTGAGGTAGCAAACACACAAAGGCAAAAGGCAAGGCAAGGGAGAGGTGTTGTGAGCATCCAGGCCAGCTCAGAATGAGTGAGAATTGGGACAGCAAGTGACCAGCCTGGAGATGCAGCCTGGGTTCATGCTCTTGGTGTGCTGGCCGAGGCATTACAATGATAGTCACTGGGCAGACTGTGGTGCAGTACTGAAGTGTAGAAATTTTCTGAGATGGCCCAGCAAGATATTAGAGACTGGCACATATCAGATCCAATACCATGAATGTAAAGTGTATGTGGCTGGCATCCTTGGAGTATTCTCTGAGACCTCAGTGCCTAATATTTAGGTCATTTGGAGCAGGTAACAAGCTGAATTCACGAGATCCCCACTCTAATCTCCAGGTCAAGTTTTCTCAATGTTGAGCTTGTTAGGTGAGTTTAAGATAGGAAGCTGAATATTAGTTAGGCGTGTTGTACCATTAGCTTGCTGCTTAATAGGGAATAATCCCATTAATTAGGAACTCATCACTGCTGAGTGACAGATTCAGCTCATTGCTTACTGAAAGAATAAAAAAAAAAGGTCTTCCCGACATCAGAATTGCTACAGTTCTCATCCAATTCTCGAATAAACCTTGCCAAGCTCACATCATCCAGATCCCGACAAGATACTGCTGTCGATCTTCTATCAGCTCACCAATTCACTATCCATGTCATACTGTACACCCAGCACAATGGGCTCTCAGGTTATTAAGGAGCCTCATGTGTGGTACTATATCAAATGTTTGAGCTGATCCAATATAACTGGATTTCTTTAGGAATCCAGCAGCACCCACATGCTACAGTTGCAACATATCACCTAAGTGGTCATCTCTATTGCATTTAACTCAATGGTGTATTTTATAAGTTTTAATTAATTACACTTATACCCCTGTTCTTTACATTGGAAACACCCACTCTTTACCCTTCATTGGTTTCTATCAGTATTAATCGTATCCCTAACAAGTGATTTGTAATAAGATTAGAGAAAATTAGCCTATTTTTGCTGTTGTTCACATGTTTCTATATTTAGGTTTGTTATGAACTCTTCACTTTCATATTTTACAAGTCCTTAGCAGAAATAGACCCATTCAGCCCCTCAAGCCTGCTCCACCATCAATACGGTCATGATTGATCTGTTTGTGTTTCAAATTCCAAGTTACCTTCATCGCCCAAGAAGAACTCATTCCAGGAAAAGCTTATGTTTCCAATTTGTGCTGGGATGGACAGACCCTTGTTCCAAAATGGAGAGAAAGATCAATCAGTTGGTGACAAGAATCAATTTTCTTATCCTGTTTGAAATCTGGAGCAATCCCTTCTCTGGGTTAACCTGTTCATCAGTGCCACCCTGTACAAGATGAACTTCAACAGTAAACAAGCTGCCCTAAAGACAGGACAGAGTGAGTGATGGTGTCTCTCTTCTTCCTTGTTGTTCACAGGGACAAACAGATTCATCAAGGACATTGAGATGATGATTGGGGAAAGGACTTGGCTCTTCTGGCTGTGGTGGAGAATGTGTTGGATTCTGATCTCTCCGTGTTTGCTGGTGGTAAGAAGCTGTTACACATTATTTTGATTTAAACTGAAAATACCCAATCTCTCATTCTGTTTCTGATTTAGTTTTGTATCTTATCCACATTCAGGCAGTCTTAATCTGGTCCTTGACAACATTTGCCCCACTAAGATATGGATCTGTTGAATACCCTGTCTGGTCAGGAGCACTGGGCTGGTGTATGACCATCTTCTGTATTATGTGGATCCCCATCATGGCTGTGGTGAGAGTTGTCCAAGCTGAGGGCCCCACTTGTGGCAGGTGAGGGACGCTTTGAAATCTTTTAAAGATTAAGGAACAGAGAACATAAAATTAGGTTTTGGATCATGATAGATGCAATGCAAAGCATATTGTTTCAAAGTCAAAATGTCTTTTTGTTGTCCTTTCACTTATGCTCAGTTCAGTCCACCGTGATACCATCTTGGTTCAGGCACTAAAGCTGGAGTGGACTGGAAGTAGTATCTGTGAATGTTTGAATATACAACTAAAAGAAAGTGGATCGGTTAGCTCAGTTGGTTGGATGGGTGAGTTGGTGATGCTGAGTGATGCCAATCCCTGTACCAGCTGAGGTTACTGTGATGAACTCTCCTTCTGGAACTCTCCCCTTGATCCTCAGGTTAAACCACCATCAATCACCTCGCTCTCTGTTGAGAGAGCAGCCCTGTGATCTGATAGGACTATGGTTATTTCAATGTTACAAAAAAACATAATTTATCACATTTATGCAATTAAATCAAAGATAGGTTTTAAAATAATAAAAGAATTGCACTATTGGAACACATCACAAATATGAACATATCAGTGTGTTGCAATACCTTGGAAAATGCAGGTCACCTTAATTTAACAAATATAAACAAAAGGTCCACTAAACTCTATATTTTGTATTTCAGTCATGGATCACAGATTGTTAGGTTGATTTCATTAAATTCTCAATCAATTCATACACTATTTATGCACCTTACAAAGTTGGAGTTTGGACTGTTTCAAAACTATCTCTCAGTTTCAGAATGGTGTCTTCTGCATTGCAGATCTTTACGTTTGTCTGGTTGTAATAACAAGTAGTGGCATTAGGTGGTGGGATTCAGTAGTTTTCGAATAAAGTTCACGTGGAACATTTCCTGGTTTCAGTACAGGTTTGTCAAGATCAATCTCACATTTTGTTTCTTCATGCTTTCAATGAGAGAAAAGGCAGGGAGACAGTGAGTTTTGAGGAAGGAATTCCAAAATCCCGTAATTCAGCAACTGAGGGGCCATCTACTAATGGTCAAACTATTTAAACAGCAAGGGTTCAAAATGCTTGATTTAGACAACCACACATGTCACAGAGATTTCCAGGAAAGGGTGAGCCAAGACCATGGAAAGATTTGGAAACAAGCAGAATGTTAAACTTGAGTACTTACTTAAGCAGGAGCCAATATGAATTAGTGAAAAGGAATGATCGATGATCAGGACTTGATGTAATTAAGAGCACAGATTTGAATTATTAAGTTCACAGAGGGTCGGATTTGGGAGGTCAGCTGAGTTGTTACTTGAATAGGAGAAAGTGAGGACTGCAGATGCTGGAGGTCAGAGTCAAGAGTGTGGTGCTGGAAAAGCACAGCTGGTCAGGCAGCATCCAAGGAGCAGAGAATTAATGTTTCGGGCTAAAGCCGTGATGAAGGGCTTTAGCCAAAAATGTCGATTCTCCTGCTCCTTGGATGCTGCCTGACCTGCTGTGCTTTTCCAACATCAAACTCTCGATTTGCTATTTGAATAGCCAAGTGCCAATGGCATGACTGCATGGGTGTGGATTTTTGCAACAGAGGATTTCTGTAACTACAGAGGAATCGAATCAGATTATGCAGGCAAAAATATATGGTTTAGTGGTGTTATGAAAATGTTGTCAGAAGCTCATTCAGCATCAAATACAGATCAAAACAAATCGTCACAAGTAGGGTGATAAAGAAAGTTTATGGCGTACTTGCCGTTATTGCTCAGGGAACTGAGTACAAGAATCAGGAGGTCATGTTACAGCTTTATAAGACTTTGCTTAGGCTGCATGACGACTATTGCGTTAAATTCTAGTCGCCACATTACAAGAAGGATGTGGAGGCTTTGAGAGGGTGTAGAAGAGGTTTACCAGATGAGGCTTGGATTAGAGGGTATGAGCTCTAAGGAGAGGCTAGAAAAACTCAGGTTGTTTTCTCTGGAGCGGCTGATAGAAGCCTACAAAATTATGAGATGGATAGATAGGGTTGACAGTCAGAATCTTTTTCCCCCCCCCCTTCATCAAAAATACTAAGAGAAGCATTTAAGGTGAGAGGGCAAAAGTTCAAAGGAGATGTGAGGGGCAAGTTTTTTTACACAAAGAGTGTCAGGAGTCTGGAACAGGCTGCCGGGTGGGGGTGGAGGCAGATATGATAAAGGCATT